>NW_027187817.1:0-61650 GCF_041381155.1 Argopecten irradians
ACTCCCAATACGGTAATCATACTACAAAAAGTATGAGGTATTGGTAAACTTGAGTGTATTATGTGTTACTATTTCTACAGTACTGTGAACTAAACGGTATATGTAATAAAAACAATGACTACTAAACTCTTCTGAATGTTACCGGAAGAAAATGCAACTTTGATGTTGGGTCTAATATTAATTACATATCACATATAACATAATGTCTGCTTTATTTACACTTGTATATATTTTTTTTTTTTTTTTTTTTTTTTTCATTTTTCATTACACATGCATATTATTATTTACATGTGTAACATCAATACTGTGTCATTATAGTTAATGTGTTGTTGGTTATACATATTTATACACTTGTATTCACCAAAAATGTATTTGATGTAAAAGCCATAGGCAATGTGCACATACTAGCACAGATCTTCTGGAATTTATTGTAAGTTGCTGCAGGCTATACTCGGGTGTGAGACTGTGTATTCAATCTTAAGTGAGTGAAATATTCACAAAATGCTTGGTCATGAAAATGTTATGTAATGTTATACAGATTATACAATTATAAAGTGCTTGGTTTTAATTTGTGTACTACATGTACCGGTAGTTAAATGCATGTTGCAAATATACTAATTTATTTCTGACTATCACATCTCTTTATTTTGAATAAAAATTCAAATTGATATACTTTACTTTTCCAGTGTGTTTGTTTTTTATACTGCACAATATGTCAGCCTTTATGTCATCTGCAACTCTTTCTCTCTCTACCTTATGGTGGTGATGAGATCTGAGTGGTCTGTTTTTATGTCATCTGATCCCAAAGGGCCAGGATGACCTATAGTCATCATGTTTTTTTCCGTCACCCTGCACCGTGCGTAAATTTTTCATTCAAACAACTTCTTCTCAATAACCGGAAGACCCAGGGTTCTCATTGAAGGGCTACAAAGTTTGTTCAAATGAATTACCTTTTCAAGAACTTCATTAAGGTTGCAGGGGTCAAAAAGGCTAAAATCTTTAAAAGATCTTCTTCTCAATAACTGAAAGGTTAGTGGTACTATTGTTGGGCATGCAGCTTGTGGCCATGATAGAAACTCTTACAATTTGTTCAATTGAATGACCTTGCACCTCCATTACATGGTCACGATGGTCAAAAAGGCTAAATCTTTAAATACAACTTCTTTCCAATTACTAAGAGTCTAAGAAGAACCTTAATTATTGAGGCTTGTTATTGTTAAATTTAATCTGTCATAACTGGCCCCCGTTCCTTCCAGGTTCAATGTCATAATTATATAGTAAGACTCGTGTTTAATAAACACTTTATGAACAGTCCTCGTAGTGTTTTTATGTCGTCATTGAACTCGATATACGAATTCTTTTTTGCTTGATTCTTTCAGTAGGACGGAAACGTCACAAGCTAAGTCGGATTTCTACTGTCTTTATAGGGACGAATTTTCTTTTTATATTAATAAAAGTTATGTGATAAGTTAGAAATCATTCATTCGTGACTATGTAATGTGCAATTCATCAAACTCGTTAAATAATTCTATACATATCATAATTTTTTAAATCTGTTTATATGAATTGTTATATAGATAGCCACACATGTAAGATCCTCTGAATTGCATTTCACTCATCTATACACATAATTCTTAATTAATGTCTGCAAAAATTCAAAAAGGTTTTTTTAAAATTACAAACAACAATCTTTTGGCACTAAAAGAAATGATACATCAATTTTTTAGAATTCGACATCGAATGCCTGTGATCAAATAACATGGATATATTTTCGTTATTTTTGTAACTACAAAAAACATATAGTAAAGAGTGTTAACTTTCTCATATTTTATACAGGAATTGTCTGCAAAGCTCTAGCATGCTGTATTAGACCCATTAGATTCCATTTGAACACTTGTGTACTGAAATATTCTTTAGATATGTGTAGATTTATTATTATTGTACGAAAAATTCATAAAAGCCTTAATCAAAATACACATTAATTAACCAGTCGTAATACATTAGATCTAAATGGATGTTTGGATATTCAACAAATATCGATGTAAATGATCATTTATCCGTTGATTGAAATTAATATCATTCGATTTCACACTCTTCAAAACACAATAATCAAAACGATAGTTAGAATATCAAACAATAACTATTTTGGTTCTGATGGTTTTCGCGACAAAACATGTTGAATTCTTTAATAAAAATCAATGAATTTTGAAACCATTAAGCTTATACGCATTATTAACGGAATAGTCGAAGTCGCCATTCGTCAAACAGTCCACCATATATTATACCTATGAAACGTTATTTATAATTTACAGAAAGTAAAATGATATTGATTGTTTTTCTAATTTTCTTGAAATAGCATAAAAAAAACAATATAATTACGTTGGTGTGAGAGTTAAATAGGCGAGTGCTAGAAACGTTATCAAGTATTGTTAAGTGATTAAGTCATTCATCACAAACACAATGTGAATTTAATGGAATCCTTAATCAAACTTTACACCAAGGTTATAGACTTTCATAAATGTCCAAGACACAAGTTGTGTTTCTATTTTCCTGTTTTGAGTAAATGTTAAAATCATTCTTAATAAAGAAAGATTTGAGACTTAACTTATACACCAAAGTACGTGGATCAAACATTCCAAACATAAGAAAACCATATTATTTTAATTTGGCATTACCATGAAATTTGCGTACTCTTTGCATAAATTCAATTTTGGAAATATATGATACATGTAGATAAATGTTGAATTATTCATGTCAATATATAACAATATGTTGTTGAATTGAATGTTTGGAATATGCCAACAAATATTGATGATATGACCATTCATCACACAAACTATTTTTAATGAATGCATGCTAGAATTTTCATCAAAGCCTGTGCAAGATATGAGTAACTAGATGTAATATATATTAATGTTAAGTCGCCGTCATATGCAGCATTTTGTGCACTGAATTACTAATTTATACTAATTTTAATATGAAAACTACCATCTAACATCCATGAAATTGTGTAAATGAACATGTATCATCATCTGCGAATATAGCCCTATGCGTCTATCAGCATGTTTATAATGTCTAAATATGAATTTTAGAACTATCATAAATAGGACATCGTCATTCATCCTGCACAGAGTCTAAGTAAATTTTAGAACTTGTCATAAAATAGCGACATCGTTCATTCATCCTGCACAGAATCTAAGAATTTTAAGAACTATCATAAATAGCGACATCGACATTCATCCTGCACAGAATCTAAGAATTTTATAGAACTATCATAAATAGCGACATCGACATTCATCCTGCACAGAATCTAAGAATTTTAAGAACTATCTATGTATCATAAATAGCGACATCGCCATTCATCCTGCACAGATTCATAGAACCTGCACAGATTCATCTACAGAATCTAAGAATTTTTATAACTATCATAAATAGCGACATCGTCATTCATCCTGCACAGAATCTAAGAATTTAAGAACTATCATAAATAGCGACATCGCCATTCATCCTGCACAGAATCTAAGAATTTAGAACTATCATAAATAGCGACATCGCCATTCATCCTGCACAGAATCTAAGAATTTTATAACTATCATAAATAGCGACATCGTCATTCATCCTGCAAAGAATCTAAGGAATTTTAAGAACTATCATAAATAGCGACATCGCCATTCATCCTGCACAGAATCTAAGAATTTAATAACTATCATAAATAGCGACATCGTCATTCATCCTGCACAGAATCTAAGAATTTTATAACTATCATAAATAGCGACATCGTCATTCATCCTGCACAGAATCTGTAAGAATGTTTATAACTATCATAAATAGCGACATCGTCATTCATCCTGCACAGAATCTAAGAATTTAGAACTATCATAAATAGCGACATCGTCATTCATCCTGCACAGAATCTAAGAATTTTATAACTATCATAAATAGCGACATCGCCATTCATCCTGCACAGAATCTAAGAATTTTAGAACTATCATAAATAGCGACATCGCCATTCATCCTGCACAGAATCTAAGAATTTTTAGAACTATCATAAATAGCGACATCGCCATTCATCCTGCACAGAATCTAAGAATTTTATAACTATCATAAATAGCGACATCGTCATTCATCCTGCACAGAATCTAAGAATTTAAGAACTATCATATAAATAGCGACATCGCCATTCATCCTGCACAGAATCTAAGAATTTTAGAACTATCATAAATAGCGACATCGTCATTCATCCTGCACAGATAACTATCTAAGAATCCTGCACAGAATTAAGAACTATCATAAATAGCGACATCGCCATTCATCCTGCACAGAATCTAAGAATTTTTACTATCATAAATAGCGAGTCGTCATTCATCCTGCACAGAATCTAAGAATTTAAGAACTATCATAAATAGCGACATCGCCATTCATCCTGCACATAAATCTAAGAATTTTATAACTATCCTAGCGACATCGTCATTCATCCTGCAAGAATCTAAGAATTTAAGAACCATCATTAATAGCGAGGTCGCCATTCATCCTGCACAGAACAGAATCTAAGAATTTCATAACTATCATAAATAGCGACATCGTCATTCATCCTGCACAGAATCTAAGAATTTTAGAACTATTATAAATAGCGACATCGTCATTCATCCTGCACAGAATCTAGGAATTTAAGAACTATCATAAATAGCGACATCGACATTCATCATGCACAGAATCTAAGAATTTTTATAACTATCATAAATAGCGACATCGTCATTCATCCTGCACAGAATCTAAGAATTTTAGAACTATCATAAATAGCGACATCGTCATTCATCCTGCACAGAATCTAAGAATTTTAGGACTATCATAAATAGCGACATCGACATTCATCCTGCACAGAATCTAAGAACTTTAAAATTATCATGAAATATCAATGGATTATGTATTCTTATACATATTAACTTGAAGTTTTAAAAAGAAAGAGACCAAAGATCCACAACAAATATTAGAGATGTCACAATACGAAAAAGAAATCCTCCAAAGACGGTGTTTCCGATATCAATCACAATCGTAAATTCTTTTCAGAATAGTCTAGATTCAAAAAGGGAACATGTTCATATTAGGGTAAAATGCAATGTATATCATGTACGGGAAATCAACTGATCAATTTGATTTCTACTAAATAGTAACTTGACTGTTAATAATATACTGGGAAACAACCATACATGATCGATGACACAGCCTTTAAGCGATAACTATATGTTCTGATCGATAGCTTCTGGTCGCATGGTTCATGCCCATAATAAGATAACCGTGTATATCATTACGCCATAGGTCTTTGTGATCAATTTCTAAACGGATACGTAATATTTATATACTGATGGTAATATATCTAATCTCAAGGTCAAAATAATATTTTTATTTACACAAATTTGGTAGTATTTCACTCAAGCAAGCTTCGGGTAAAATATCAGATCTGTATGTCTCTATCATTGAAGAGTGATTGAATTAATGTCAAATCTGTTTTTCCAGTATGCCAAAAGGAGATTGTTAAAAATGCTTATTAGGTCATCTGACCAGACGGGTTAGGATAACCTACATGTGTAGTCACCGTGCTTCGTCTGTCGTCGTTCGTAAACTTTCCATTCAAACTTCTTCCCAGTAACAGAAAGGCCCAAGGTACTGACACTGGGCATGTAGAGTGGTGAAATGAAGGACTAACAAATTTGTTCAAATTAATGACCTTGACCTTTATTTAAAATCACAGGGTCAAATAGGCTATAATCTTAAAACAACTTTTTGAGAATAACTATGAGGCATATATATACATGTAGACCTGATATTGAGTCTGCAGCAGCTGGGATGAAGGACTATAAAGTTTGTTCAAATGAATTACCTTGACCTTCACTCAATATCGTAGGTGACAAAAATGCTTATCTTGTTTATACCCAAGAGGCCTAGAGACCTGATATTGGGTCTGTAGCATACTAGGATGAATGGCTAACAAGGTCTTCAAATGCATGACCTTTACCTACTTTTAAGGTCAAAGTAATTGAATATATTAAATATCGGAAACTTACAGCTTTAATGAAGGAGTTCCTTGTATTGCCTTAATTGTTAGCCACTGCTTTATACTGTGACTGTTTAACGTTGTTTTGTGCCAATATTCAAATGACTGTTAAGGCCCATAGGCCTCTTGTCTTTTTGATATGTTATATTAAATGAAGCTAAGATCATTCATTCTTAATTGAACAAATAGGTAGCTATTAAACAAATCAAAAAATTATATGTGCATGTTTGTCATTGGTAAACAAATATTGAGATTTCATCCTATTTGTTAATGTGACCTTGAATGAAAGTATGCTTTTGTACTTGTAAAACTCAATAGGTAGTCGTAAAGGCATCCTATTAACCCAATATTATTAGTGAACTTTGTACCGCTTTGGGATGAATGGTTTCAAGTAAAGAATGATCTCTGACAAGTGAGTTGAAATTTAAAATAATCAGTCGAAATTTGAATGAGTTATTTGGACACCTTTTGGTTCATAATGGAATGTTAGACTCTCTCATTATGTAAATAAAAAGGATAGGGATATAAACAGAATCTGTCACACTCTTTGTGGCAAGACAGGAGAAACTCAACCCACGGCCAATGGTTCAAATGTTTGACAACTTAAGAATCTTATCTTGAGGGTGCAGATCACCAGTCTTACCCCATAGAAGGTGTGTTTCTCTTTTTGTTATCCACATGCAATACACTTTGTGCCACCCGAAGCTGTGTTACATATGGCTACCAATGCTGAACACCAATATCATTATTTTCTCAGTGAAATTGAGATGTAAGACATTTTAAATGCAAATCTTGTTATCTAACCTCAGTTATAGTAAAATTTTGAAAAATGACATACGAAGAAAACACTAATTTCATGTTGATATTGATGTCACAAAGTAACATTGCATGGGTAGCCAAGAAATACAACCTAAGTCAGAACAGTGTAATTTTTTTCCGAGGAGAAATCGGGTATGATGAGACAATTTATTGATATTTGTAGAGAACATTATTACCTGAAGATTACTATCAAAAGACTTTTGACATCTGATCTTGATAATTATGCAGTGATGTGTATTTCTTGAAATTCATATTTTAATAACAGTTATTTATAGGAAACACAATCTATTTTTGGAATGTAATATATAGACAGTGGGACACACAGTACATTAGGACAGATGTATCTAAGATGCAGTTGATGATGGTATCTGAAGCAAGAGATTATAAATAACATGAATTTATTTAAGCAGATTTTTATTAAAGAAATTTGAAATTACAGCAAAAAACCCTGCTTACAAATACAATTACAGATTATATAAATATCTTATACACTCAATTTGGACATGATTTTTTTTACTATATATACATATATATTAAACACATTACGAGACAATATAAACACTACATCTATTCCAGATGATATCCGATTTGACTGCAAATCTCTTTACATACAAAGCACAAATAATTATAAAGTTGTGTAGCAAAACATTTTCATTGTATGGAAAATTTGTATCTTTGAAAGTTTCAATGCTGCTTTGAAACCATGACAGTGAAATAATGAAATATATTTAATGCATTATTGTTACCAATAATTGTTACCATGACTAATACAAATGATTTGTTATACGCAAAATAATTTGAAAGCTACAAACCAAGAGGTCCATAGCACATATATCTTATATAACATGACCAAATAGACCCCTTTTTAGCACCATCCATCTGTTCCCCAGGGGTCAACCTACTTGTTCGTACAATGTTGAATTCACATACCATATAAAGATGTTATGCGTACAACACAATATGAATGTTATCCAATACTTAGTTTCAGATAAGAAATCCTTTAATTGGAAAAGCGAAAATATACCCTTTTTGACCACACATTTCAAGCTTCTGGTATGTTAGCCTAACCATCCACCGTACTTGTAACTTTAAAAATCCCCATCCCATATACATATGTAGGTACTGGTGCTACCAGTCAAATTTTGTTAAAATCATCTTATTATATATATAAATAATTAAGGTAAGTGTTGAAAGACAGACAAACACCAGACACTGTATGTACTGTACATGTAGTATCACATAAAATCACCTTGATCCTTTGGACCAGGTGAACTAAAAACTCCCCAAGTAATATTTCATGTTACTTACTAGTTTTGCCAAAGGTTATTCAGCCATTGTATTTTACAGAGTTATTTGCGATCACAAACTGATGATGTAACAATCAAAATGATATTTTCACTTTTAATCCTGCATTCTGATTGGTCAAAAGCGAATAAATATAACAAAATTAATACTTCCATTTGAATGAAGTATATATATTGCCTTTATGTTCACCGCAAAACCTTATATTTCACTGCAAAAATGTAATAAATACAATTAATTCATCTGAATACAATTCATTGTCTACAGTAAATTACACTGGTATTTTGATCTATACTTTTATCAATATATGTTCAACAACGACATAGTCATTCAGATCCCCCGCCAATGGAGATATCAAAGCTGAAGTAAGTTTGATTGTGGAGACTTATGTGTATGAAAAAACCCAGGAAAAATGAAGTTGAGCTAAAGAAAGATGAAGTATAATTAAAGTAGAGCGGGGCTGCAATTGTTGAATCAGGTATACAGCCTTGACATTTATATTAGACTATATACACAAAGATGGGTGGAGTTTTGCAAAGTAACATTTACCATTTACCATGATATTTTCAGCAATGTTTCCATGGTAACGGAAAAAGTGCAAAAAATGAAAACCTAAAAATAGCAAAAGGCACTACTAGACCATAAAAAGAATGTGTCTATGAAGTTTCGAGGAAATATCTCTGCTGGTTTTAGAGTTATGCTCCGGAAATGAACCTGCTACAAAAATATGATATTTTCAGCAATGTTTCTATGGTTACAGAAAAAAGTACAAAAAGTGAAAACCTTAAAAATAGCAAAAGGCACTACTAGACCATAAGACTAATGTGCTTATGGAGTTCCGTGCATATATCTCAACCGGTTTTCCAGTTATGCTGCGGAAACGAACCTGGTACAAAAATATGATATTTTCAGCAATGTTTCCATGGTTACGGAAAAAGTGCAAAAAATGAAAACCTAAAAATAGCAAAAGGCACTACTAGACCATAAAAAGAATGTGTCTATGAAGTTTCGTGGAAATATCTCTGCTGGTTTTAGAGTTATGCTCCGGAAATGAACCTACTACAAAAATATGATATTTTCAGCAATGTTTCTATGGTAACAGAAAAAAGCACAAAAAGTGAAAACCTAAAAATAGCAAAAGGCACTACTAGACCATAAGAACAATGTGTCTATGAAGTTTCATGGAAATATCTCTGCTGGTTTTAGAGTTGTGCTCCGGAAACAATTCTTACACAAAAATCTGCCATTTCCAGCAATGTTTCCATGGTTACAGAAAAAAGTACAAAAAGTGAAAACCTTAAAATAGCAAAAGGCACTACTAGACCATAAGACCAATGTGTCTATGAAGTTTCGTGGAAATATCTCTTCTGGTTTTAGAGTTATATTCCGGAAACGAACCTGGTACAAAAATATGATATTTTCAGCAATGTTTCCATGGTTACGGAAAAAATACAAAAAATGAAAACCCAAAAATAGCAAAAGGCACTACTAGACCATAAGACTAATGTGCTTATGGAGTTTGGTGCATATATCTCAACCGGTTTTCCAGTTATGCTGCGGAAACGAACCTGGTACAAAAATATGATATTTTCAGCAATGTTTCCATGGTTACGGAAAAAGTGCAAAAAATGAAAACCTAAAAATAGCAAAAGGCACTACTAGACCATAAAAAGAATGTGTCTATGAAGTTTCGTGGAAATATCTCTGCTGGTTTTAGAGTTATGCTCCAGAAATGAACCTACTACAAAAATATGATATTTTCAGCAATGTTTCTATGGTAACAGAAAAAAGCACAAAAAGTGAAAACCTAAAAATAGCAAAAGGCACTACTAGACCATAAGAAACAATGTGTCTATGAAGTTGCATGGAAATATCTCTGCTGGTTTTAGAGTTGTGCTCCGGAAACAATTCTTACACAAAAATCTGCCATTTCCAGCAATGTTTCCATGGTTACAGAAAAAAGTACAAAAAGTGAAAACCTTAAAATAGCAAAAGGCACTACTAGACCATAAGACCAATGTGTCTATGAAGTTTCGTGGAAATATCTCTTCTGGTTTTAGAATTATATTCCGGAAACGAACCTGGTACAAAAATATGATATTTTCAGCAATGTTTCCATGGTTACGGAAAAAATGCAAAAAATGAAAACCCAAAAATAGCAAAAGGCACTACTAGACAATAAGACCAATGTGTGTATGAAGTTTTGTGGAAATATCTCTACTGGTTTTAGAGTTATGCTCCGGAAACCATTCGTACGGACGGACAGACGGCGGGACAGACGGACGGACGGAACCCATTTGTATATCCCCCGCCAAATTCGTTGGGCGGGGGATAATTACGGACCTTTATTGGGGTCCATATGGTGTTAAATCGCCTGAGTAAAATAAATAATGACCAACGTCATTGGAAACGCAGAGTCAATATGCTATTCATGTACATTGTTTATTAAACATCAAATGACCATATTGAAAATATTGGAAAATCAGAGCATATCTAATATATTCAAATCAGACCTATCTTAGTAAAACACAAATTAATAATTTTTACTATTTTCAGTTTTCTGCAAATTTGCACAGATAATGTCAATCCGTAATCGAAGATATGATTTTAATCAGATTGAGATAATATATATTCCAAGCTAAAATGTCTCAAAAATAGTATGAGAACCCCAATAAGAAAATAAGACCTATTAGAAAAAAAATATATGGGTTTTCCCGAAAGCATAGAAGCAATCCTTATAAATGTATCAATCATTATACACAAGAAGTCAAATATTTTTTGCATTATATTTTTGCGCATTTATGTTAAATGCTAAATAAGCCAAAATATCCTAATTTATGGTATATTGATGTGGTACGTTTTCTCTGGCAAAGCAATAATTCTTGTTGATCGGTATATTTCAAATGTTGTTAATATATCAATATAATGTAGCTATACTATACGTATACATTGAGATAATATGGATATGGTCATATTTTGGCTTTTAGGCCCCATGTACATGCAAACACCTTAAATTAAACAAAAGCCCTTTAATTAAAGAAACAAAAATTTTGATTTTATAATTTCAGTTAGTGGTGTTCCGATTAAGCGAGTTCGTCGAGTAGTGTTGGTTTGAGGTGTTTTATCAATTCATCGAGAAAGAAATCTGTAATGGAGTTTGTCAGAATTTTCCAACACCATGATAAACGAAAGTATAAAGTTAGCTGATCACATGCAAAAATATCTTAGCCAATTTGTTAAAATAATTCCCTTGTGTGTGGTTGTCACTCATATCATTTCAAATTTCAAGCGTCTAGACGAATTGAAGAGTGTATAAGCACTATGTTGTAATGTAAACCTTCAGATGAGCATGATTTGAGTTTTACACAAGGCTTAGTGTCAAATGTTCATATGAAAATAGACGCAATTAGTACGAAATCACCACAATTTCCTGATACCCACATATCCAATAGTGCAATATTGGAGAAACAATCTCTTTTTCTTTTTATAAAATTGATGTCATTCCAGCGTAGTATATTGATGTCACTCCAGCGTTGTGTATTGATGTCACTACAGCGTTGTACATTGATGTCACTCCAGCGTTGTGTATTGATGTCACTACAGCGTTGTGTATTGATGTCACTCCAGCGTTGTCTATTGATGTCACTCCAGCGTTGTATATTGATGTCACTCCAGCGTTGTGTATTGATGTCACTCAAGCGTTGTACATTGATGTCATTCCAGCGTTGTGTATTGATGTCACTCCAGCGTTGTATATTGATGTCACTCCAGCGTTTATTGTGTCACTCATTGATGTCACTCCAGCGTTGTGTATTGATGTCACTCCAGCGTTGTGTATTGATGTCACTCCAGCGTTGTATATTGATGTCACTCCAGCGTTGTATATTGATGTCACTCCAGCGTTGTATATTGATGTCACTCCAGCGTTGTGTATTGATGTCACTCCAGCGTTGTATATTGATGTCACTCCAGCGTTGTATATTGATGTCACTCCAGCGTTGTGTATTGATGTCACTCCAGCGTTGTATATTGATGTCACTCCAGCGTTGTATATTGATGTCACTCATGCAGCGTTGTGTATTGATGTCACTCCAGCGTTGTGTGTATTGATGTCACTCCAGCGTTGTATATTGATGTCACTCCAGCGTGTATATTGATGTCACTCATGCGTTGTATATTGATGTCACTCCAGCGTTGTATATATATTGATGTCACTCCAGCGTTGTGTATATATTGATGTCACTCCAGCGTTGTATATTGATGTCACTCCAGCGTTGTGTGTATATTGATGTCACTCCAGCGTTGTATATTGATGTCACTCCAGCGTTGTATATTGATGTATCTCCAGCGTTGTATATTGATGTCACTCCAGCATTGTATATATATTGATGTCACTCCAGCGTTGTGTATATATTGATGTCACTCCAGCGTTGTATATTGATGCTACTCAAGTTCTGTATTCTGATGACTATTAAGCACTATCTGCAAATATATAAGTCAAATTTAAAACCAATGAAAAGTAATTTTGGTAGTTGACATTTCAACACATAATCCATATTCCATAAAGGATGTATTCTTCTGAGGTTTCAGTCTCATTGAATTCTCGTTTTGACATAGATCAAAGAAATTATGATATTTTCAATTAAAATCTATCAATATCTGTAACAAATTGCCAGTTGCTAATTTTGTCAAAAAATTACATTTCTATTCTAAGTAGATTTTTTATACAGGGATTTTAAGAAATTGACACATTTTGGTGGCCATTTTGAAAATGTTTTTTTTTTTTTTTTTTCGCTTTGAGTAGCGCCGAAGTTTTACAATTTTTTTCTGAAATTGTTTTTACTTCAATCATCACTGCGCCAGTATTTTTAGCTGTATCGAGCTAATTTTTGTTGTAATTTTTTACAAGCTTTGTGGTAATTAAAACATTAAAGATGCTCCACCGTTGACAAATAGTATTTTTTCTCAATATAAAACAGGAGCAGACGAAATAGTATTTTTCTTCAGTTACAAAAGTAACTTTCTTTACACCATTACCACCATTGAATAGTTTGAGCTTCTTCTTTTTCTTCAATATAGAAATATTTAAAATAATTTATTGCATCCCGAAAAAATTCCGTGGCACTATGTCCTATATGGAATGAAGTACTGATTGTGCATACACCAAAAGCAATATGAATTATTTAATATTATTTTTTTGTGTTAATTAGACATGTATATACATGATCAAACACCAATTAAAGTTCAAATGACGAGTAACATTTTTGCTCTATCGGCGGTGGAGCATCTTTAAGCATTACTGTGTGAAATGATACGTTTTTGTCACTCAATGTTAACATTAAATGGTAATCTTAGCACTTTTATTTTTACTCTAAAATATTGAAAAATAACTGATATTGAAATGGGGCAAAAAAGTAAGCACACACATCCCCACTTTTCTGCCTGATTTAGAAAGAGCAATCTTTTTCCCTATTGATATGCAAAATATTTCCAAAAGTTTAATACTACAACTTTTTAAAAAAAAGTTAAATCTGGCAATAATGGCTGAAAATGGTGCATTTTGTTGCTCAAAATTAAGGGGTAGGGGTAGCATATGTCGTTATTCGGAGAAAAAATATGAGTCTTACTAACCATCACTGCTATTTCTCTAAAGAATACCACTGGAAAATAAATTCTACAAACATCCATACATATCCAACATCTCATTAGGAAATTAAGGCATTAATCTCTGGTGTATATGGTCAAAACGACAAAATTCCCATAAAATCCAATATTTTGTCAATTAGGAATCTTTGAGTGACAATAGCTCAAAAACAAGCACACAGACATCTGTTTTTTTCTTCCATTTTCTTCGAAGTATGAACTCCTATTTCCAAAAATCTGTATGAGAAAAAAAAGTTTAATGCAAGAAAATTTTGACTTCTCAGAGGAGTACATTCTTAATATAAACTCTATGTACAACATTATAACATCTGCTCATTTTTGGTGTCTTTTTTCACTTCAGATCAAAATCAGTCTAATGAAATACATAACAGTACAGATAAGCAAGTCGGTAAAATGGAAAAAAAAATCTTAATATGAAACTCTATACATCTACTAGTGATTTGCTTGTCATCCTGCTTTCAAAACGTTGTTTCCTCATTGCTTTATCCTATAAGAACATCAAAAGTATCATGGTTTTAGGTTAGCGTTATGCTCAGATGATCTTTTGAATATTTTATGTGGCATCAACCATCAGAATTTCAAAGGTTTAGGATTTTGTTAGTTTAATGTCCAGGGTCATGTAAGGACGTGCCAGGTTTGTTTGTGGAGGAAAACCGGACTACCCGGAGAAAACCCACTGACCAACAGTCAGTACCTGGCAACTACCCCACATGGATTTGAACTCGCGGCCCAGATGGAGGGGTTGTGGTAATATGTTGAGACATTTGGCCACTTGGCCACCACCGCCCCTCGGAAATTCAAACTATAGTACATTATTGTCAAAGTAAATCTGAGACAAGATATTGATGGTATACAATAAAAAAGTCCCTATATGGAAATGAAAATGAAAAATGTCCTAAATATTTGTATGGGACAAACAAACTCCTCAAACAAAAGTGTCCTATCAGTGTATATGTCAATTGACCTAATCAATGGTAAATTCTACTGTATCATTAAAGCAAGTACAATACATGATTTTGTGGCTTCACCTATAAAGTCTTATTCGTAAATACAAAACAGATTCCCATTTCATCACTTTAATATTTGGAGTTGACCCTGTCATATTAATGTAAATATGACTAACCTTCAACCAAAAATGGTAGAAATCTCACTTATCATTATGGGGAAAAGTACAGGCACATGAATAATATGCATGGCTCATGGCTATCTATCATTATTACTTCAAAATTAAGTTATACCTATACTACATTGAGCACAATATTGTACCTTTAAAAGGCAGTCTTTGTGAGTCTTTATCCTGCATCCTTTAATCGAATGTATCACTGTAATGCTTCTATTCGCATGATTGTCTACAATAAAGAGATGAATACATATAAGTACTAAATCATACAACTGCTGCAACAATTAAAGTTTTATATTCATAGTAAACAATATTGAAGTTAATTTTTCAAAATGCACACCATCGTGTGAAAATGACTGTTAGGCTAAAAAAAACTTTAATAGTTAAAGGTATATATATATGTAAGCACTGTGCAATTAGAATTTCTACAATTAAGGACCATTATTGGCAAACACAGTCATGTGTACCATATAACACTACACACACTCAGATACATAGAGACTTAGTTGGAATTTTGTGTTCTTTGAATCTTGATAAAATCTTTTAAAAATTTTGATCAGCAGGTTTGAAGGAGCCCCACCCTGTTATTAAATTGACTCAGCTAAGCAATATGCACATCAAAGGTCTTTACACAATCACAGACAAAAGCAGTCTGTGACTTTAAACACTAATCTGATGCCCACAACTAGTAATTTTACCTCTGAAGTGTCAAATGTAATGAACTAGTCCGATAGGTCTAGTGGCTCACCATTTCAAAGTGATAAAAATTGGTAAATATACTAAATTTACAAGAGCGGTGGTCAATTGCATTTTTCTATACATTTTGAGTGCATTCTGTATCCAATTATTTCAGCCCAGATGCATCATTTTATACTGGAATTTGAGTCCAAAATCATAAACTAATCATGACTGATGTGCTGAAGCAAAATGGCTGTATATATTTAATTTGGACTGGTGATTAAAAATGCTCCACCGGTCCGCTGACAGAGCATAAATGATACCCATCATTTGAACAATAACTGTTGTATAATCGTGTTTTTTACATGTCTAATTAACACAAAAGTGCATATAAAATAATGTGTTTTTGCTTTTGTTAAATGCACAATCAGTACTTAATTCCATATAGGGCATAGTGGCACGGAATTTTTTCTGGATGCAATTAAATTATTTTTAAAATATTTTTAAAATAAGAAGCTCAAACTTTTAAATGGTGGTAATGGTGTAAAGTAAGTAACTTTT
Organism: Argopecten irradians; assembly: GCF_041381155.1. Taxonomy (NCBI): domain Eukaryota; kingdom Metazoa; phylum Mollusca; class Bivalvia; order Pectinida; family Pectinidae; genus Argopecten; species Argopecten irradians. The sequence goes on from NW_027187817.1 coordinate 16,197, forward strand.
GCAACTATAGAAAAATACTATTTCGTCTGCTCCTGTTTTTGATAGAGAAGAAATACCATTCGTCGGCGGTGGAGCATCTTTAAATCGTAGGACTAGTAAAATTTTGGGGTTTACTAGTCCAAATGAATAGCAGTGAAAAAAATTAATGTCACAGACTGCAAAAGGAAATTTGAATAACCAACTATTAACAGATGGTGCACTAAAAAAAAAAATTTAACACAATACTTCTATAGATTATGTTACAATCGGCCAACTGACTTACAATTGAATATATATCGGTTAAAGATGCTCCAGCCCTGACAAATGGTATATTCCCTTTCAACATAAAAAGAGCAGACAAATAAGTATAATTTTTTTCTTTAGTTACAAAAGTCATGCAATACTTACTTTACACCATTACCACCATTGAAAAGTTTGAGCTTCTTATTTTACTTCAAGATTAAATACTAAATATAATTAATTGCATCCCGGAAAAAGTACATGGCAATATTACCCTATATATGGAATTAAGTACTGATTATAAATCAGTTATTGTTCAAATGATGGGTATCGTTTATGATCTGTTGGCAGTGGAGCATCTTTAATACTTACCTATTCACGTACATGAATTCTTACACCAATCTTGAAATTTCAACATTATCCAAGAAATTTAAGTAGAGTGCACATTTGAGTGATAATATGTGTGTCTTAATAATCCTTTCTCAAAATATACTATGGCTATTTCATATATGCATGAAACATAGTTATATATATATATATATATATATATATACACATGTATATACATACAGATATCTGAACATGCATGTATAGAAATTCATTGTTATGTAATGCATTTGTGCATCAATTATGTTTCTCAGAGAAAATATGGTATGTCACAATCAAAGCCTACCAAAAGGACAATCAACTCTGTTATATCTGCAAAGACAAACAATTTCATGTTGTGTACATACCAGTGTGATAGTTATCCAGGTGCGAATTCCGAAATGTTGCAAAAATATTCTCCATGGAAGTGTTTATTTTAGGCAAATATCTTCATCCTATGCAAGATTCTTGGTCAGCTAGACTAGCTTATATCTCATGGTCTTGGAAATCTAGAAAGCAATATAAAAAACACCAAAGGTTAAAGAATTCAGACCTTGAAGGAGGCTCTATGTCTTATGATTTACATTAACTTTTTTCAGCGATGTAGCATCTCTAGTATTTTCTTCAGTTACCAAAGGTACTTACCGATAATTTACACCATTACCATTATTGAAAAGTTTGAGCTTCTTTTTTTTTTTTACTTCAAGATAAAGATATTTACAAGAGATCCCTCTTGACACCCATCAAAGAATGATCTATATCTGACGCTGGAAAGAGGGATCTTTTTTCTGCTTTTTAAATTTCAACTATCAAAATCCAAGATGGCGTCCTGTAGGCCATCCTGTTAACCGACCAGTATCATAATATAATATGTGAAATTTGAGAATGGTCCCTTCAGCACTTTCTAAGAAATAGCAGTAACAAGAATTGTTAATGGACAGACAGATTGACTCTGGACCACAGACGAAAGCCGACTTGAATTAATTGCACCCTGAAAAAAACAAATCCATGTCACTATGACGTATATATATGGAATGATGTACATTATGTACTGAGTGTGCATGAACCAAAAACAAAATGAATTATTTTATATGTATTTTCGTGTTAGACACACAGACACATATCAACATGATTATGCATCAGTTATTGTTCAAATGATGGGTAACATTTATGCTCTGTCGGCGGTGGAGCATCTTTAATCTTAACAGACATTCTCCAGGCTTTTTCATGAGAAAATTACTCATTTTTCCAAAATGATGATTTTAAGTGATTATGTGTAGCTACTAGCTAGCAGGCCATTTAAATTTTAACAGGGGCATGCAATAAAAAAGGACTTTTAGGTCTAAATAAAGGGAATGTTTTATCTGATATTTAGCAACTGGGTCTGGGGACTTTTTTCGGGCATTACATGTAGCATGAGGATACACTTGTGTCTTAATTGAGGACTTACCGTAACATTTAAAATGGGAAGAGGGATGGTATAGGAACTTATATTTTGGTTGATTAATACAGTCAATACGTTATCTAGTTTCAGCTTCCTAAATTAAATTTGTAGGTTCTTCTTGGTTATTCTACATATTCTTTTTGGAAAAATTCCAAACAGACATTAACAATATTAGATTTGACAATTAAAATGGCTGTTTCTGCTTAGCAACTTACAAGCTTAATCAAATGGGAATTCAGTTTCCATATGTGCATTAAGTACTTGAAAGTGAGAGGGAAAAGAGAAAAGCTTGGAACAAATCCCTCTTTCCATTATCAGAGACAATTTATAACATTCTTTAATGGGCACCAATTCAATATCCCTCTGGGATCTCCTGTTTGAACCTCCTTGTTTACATATTGTTACATGTTTTGAAACACCTCAAGCTTACATGTACAACCATCGCTTTGCTGATATTGATGATCAGAACTGTCAAATACAATGTATTATTCTGAAACAGAGAAACTAAAGATGAGCAAGTATTGAATTGTTTAAGGTAAACATGGCATGATGCGAGAAAAAATAATTTTGGAACAAGAGGGAGTTCAAAACCAAATTTAGAGCATAAATGATACCATCATTTGAACAATAACTGATGTTTGATCGTCTATAGATGTGTCTAACCAGCACAGAAATACATATTAAATAATTTCTTCTGCTTTTGGTTCATACGCAATCAGTACTTCATTCCATATATGGCATAGTGCCTACTAGATTTTTTTTGGGATGAATTAATTATTTCAAATATTTTTATCTGGAAGTAAAATGAGAAGCTCAAACTTTTCCATGATGGTATTGCATGGTGTAGTGTAAGTAGCTTTTGTAACAGACTGAAGAAAACTACTAATTTCTCTGCTCAAGTTATTGATAGAGAAAAAATGCCATTTGTTTGGTTTTTTTTTTAAATGGACCTGGCTTATCTTCTCAATTCAAGCTATAGTAGATTAACACGGAGATGAAAGTAGAAGTCCGAGAATGAAGCAAAAAAACTTGTATTAAAGGATTTGTGCAGCCAAAATTTTTGTTCATAATACATCAGAAAATTGCTTTAAGAGATATATAGAAAAATTCCCACCCAACAAATCGTGAAACGTTTAGCGCGAGCTTGGTCGTAATGTAAGGGTAGTGTCGACTACGGTTCAGATATGATGAGCTAGCGCCCGGCCGTCACGTGGATTTGTGATGTCATACTAGTCCACGGCTTCACAAGGTAGGCCTACCATATATATACAGCTTATACCTATTAAAGGCAAGAAACTTATTTTGAAAACCACTTGCCCGAATTTAAGATTTCAATCTAATTTTACCCAAAACAGGTTAATTAACATTAAAACCGGGCAAGTTCATATAGCCCGGGAGCATATTTTACTGGTCTCGGCCAATCGGACCTGGGATATTTCTTTCCCTATCTATATACTGTACATTAGATCTACAGTTTGCCTGTTCGCTACATGTACACGCTGCAATTTCCTATTTGACTGGAATAAATTTCAAGAATAAACCTTTAGTTGAAGTAATTCTTGGATCCATTTTTGTTGCTGAATGAGTCAATTTATATGTTTCACAAATATGTACAACATAATAAGTGTACATGCATATATAAATTCCTAGGTGTGATCATGGATTTTCATTTCATATGGAGGTGTCAATGAAAAACCTAGAACACAAGTGTATGGGCTATCTATAATTCAAACTAGAACTGTCGCCAGAGTGGACAACTGATACCTCCCGCTACAAAAATTTATAACTTCACTTAGTGGACATTGTAGAACCCTATACTAAGTTTACTGAACTCCCCTTTATGTCACGAGTCTGTATGTGTACCAGATTTAAAAAAAAGTCTATGGGGGTATATATAACTGACACCTAAAACGTGACCATTATGATATGTCTCTAATGTTGACATGATTACATCAACTGATCACTGTCAAAATGGCTGTTCCATCTTGTGGATTAAATCGTCATTACCACGGTTTACAAAATGGCGGTTCCATCTTGTGGATTAAATCGTCATTACCACGGTTTACCTTGTCTGGCTTAAACTATGTTAATGCAGAGACCCCCAAAATGAGTTAATAATTTAAATATAGGTATTAGACTATCTTCCTATGGTATCTATTGAAACTATATATACTGGTAAATTTGTGGTCATTACCAAATTTTAAAAATATGAGGTTGATACGTTGTCAACTATTTCACAGTGTAGCGGGATTGGACTGGGTCCATCATCGGCTACTGTGGTCCGTGGTCCTGGGTTTGAATCCCAGTCTGGCCGCTATAGCAGTTGCAGGTGTCCATATGTCTCCATTTTTTACTTGATTTTCACAGAGCACATTTTTATTGTCTGTATAAGAGAGATATAATATAGAGGTTTCCCAATGCGTGACTGTTCTTTATCATATGTTTATCAAATTCGCGTTACTTAATTTTCAAATTTTGAAAAGACACAAACTTTAGCGAGTCACGCATTGAGGAAATTATTTATCCCATAACTTTAACTCTAGTCTATATTTATACCGTGGTGACCATTTTCTCGTCTTCATTCAGAGAATCTAACTTACCACCATACAATGTGTAGTGATATATCTTTACGCCATAAAATATAGTGCCTAAAAAGAGCCAATATTCAGATTCTACTATTTAATACTTTAAATAAGCAACTACCTGTTAAACAGTATTTATTTAAAATGTGAAAGTTGGGAGCCAATCGGAGCTTAAGAGCTGACCCAATCGGAGGCTCCATAGGCGTTTACACAATGGAGTGTGTAGAAATATGTGATAACCAATTGCTATGGAATTTATCACATGGGTTTTCCGTTGTGAAATGGGATCAAATTAATAAATAGTCTAAATCTTTTTTGTATGAATGGGGTTCCAATACCTCACAATTCAAGATATCATATTTTGCCATTTTGGTAAATAAAAGACGATTTTAATGTAAACATTAACCTAATATTATTGAAATTTATGTTCTTGCACTATTATCTGATTATTAAAAAAGCTACTCATACAACATTATGCGGAATCGGACACAATTAACAATATTTTTTGTCACCTTCCTAAGAAACGTCCTGGAATAAAGGTCTGACTGCCGATGCAGAATGAAATTTTATTGTTTGAATATCGCTATAAAGATTATCTTTATTTCTTAATGATACGTGCTGATCACGTAAGGTCATAGTTACCCAAATATCAGTAGTTATAATAAAATGGTGAAATTTGGACCACGGCGAAATATGGACACCCGCTACTTGGAACCCAACCAGTAGTCGTGACTGAACAATAGTTTGTGTGCATATCCTACTCTGCATCCAGATTTCTGAATGTCTGGAGCTGCTGACAAATATTTCATGATGTCAGATGTTGTTTAGTTTATGTAGAAACAGTGTATTTCATGATATGCAAACGATTCTTTTTTTTCCAGATCAAGACTAACTGCTCCTTCACGACTACTGGTAGGGTCCCACTATTATACATTTTCTCCTCTCCTGCTACTATATTTATTGCAGCAAGTACCAAACGTATGTACATTGACAAAACTTCATAATTTGTGGTTTATTTTTTGTTAATAGAGGAAAGTTTGGCTGTGCACGGGTTAATTTGTACTCATAAATGTGTAGTAAGATTGGACTAAGTCGTTCATTGGTGACCAGGTACATAATGTAGCTCAGTCAGTTGAGCACTCGGCTAGTATTTTGGGGGACCCGGGTTCGAATCCCGGTCTGACCGCTACATTTTCTCCTCTCCTGTTACAGAATTGGCACCCAACTATTTTAAATAACCCACAGTGGTGGTGTTTTAAGGTCTCGTATGTCTTCGAGGAAGAAGACTTCGAGAAAGGAGGAGGAGTATAGTGGGATTGGACTTGGTCGATCATCGGTGATCAGGTAGAGCCACAGGGACTTGTAACGTAGGTTGTGAGAAAGTCTGTTGTGTATACATGTGTACTATAGGCCTATATACTATATAAAAGGACAAGGGAACCAACGGCTCGCTTGGAAGAGGTACACCTGCCTCTACAAAAGTCGCCGGTATTCCGTCAAACATGCATAAATATGTATATATTAAATACTTATATATTCTTAAATAAATTTTCGATACGGAAAACACAACTTCAGACACGAAATAATATATTAACATACCTTTATTTCACTATGAACGCGGAAAATGCAGTCAGATTTCCTCACTGTCGTTTTGCTTGTCCACTGAAATCTAGGTTAAACACGTTTGAGTGGATATTGTGTACCCCATACCCGGACCCGAACTGGAAACCCCATATACACAGTGCCTGTATACTAAAAGCTACAATATTAATGTGGTAACGGTAAAGTAAAACATTAGAGTCTCGACTTAAGTTAGATTCTTCAATTAATGATACGTGTATTTCAAATAAAGGTACTTCTAAGAACCTTAACCATAAAAATTTAATTTATACAAAGTCTTGGTACAGAATTCCAGTGCAGTATCGGGTAAGGGCGGGTACACTAAAAAGGTACCCATCATCAATTACAATATGGCGGATTATACGAACAAGAGTCGAGTGCTGGATAAAAAAAGTGTGATTCCTCGCTTAGTTGTTGGATTGGATTAATGAAAGAGTTATCGGAGATAGCCTATTTGTATTTGCAATGGGAAAATATCACCAGAAAGTGAAATGAATGCATACAAAATTTGTTACAAGGGAATATGAGTGCCTTTGACCTAGATTTCACTGGACAGGCAAAACGACAGTGAGGAAATCTGACTGCATTTTCCGCGTTCATAGTGAAATAAAGGTGTGTTAATATATTATTTCGTGTCTGAAGTTGTGTTTTCCGTATCGAAAATTTATTTAAGAATATATTAGTATTTAATATATACATATTTATCCATGTTTGACGGAATACCGGCGACTTTTGTAGAGGCAGGTGTACCTCTTCCAAGCGAGCCGTTGGTTCCCTTGTCCTTTTATATAGTATATAGGCCTATAGTACACATGTATACACAACAGACTTTCTCACAACCTACGTTACAAGTCCCTGTGGGTAGAGCACTCGGCTAGTGTTCTGAGGGTCCCGGGTTCAAAACTGATCTGGCCGCTACATTTTTTCCTCTCCTGTAACAAATGTAAACCCATGGCTAAATGGAAATTGTACTTCAGTATCCATCCATGTTAACAAACTAACATAATTAAAGTTACATGTATAATAAGAGCGCATCTTGACATGCCTCCGTTCACAGGAGTTTGACGTAGTATATAGGGGTATTTTTTAATATATGTATTCTATATATTATTGACAGAACGTCAAACTCCTGTGCTCTGTTCTTAACTTACCACATCGTCGATTAGGCCTAGGCCTACTTATTTGTGTCAACACCGTACCGGGTACCACACTGCTCCATCACTTCCATCCCGCTCTCATCAAACGCAGATCTGCATCAATCTGGGGTCAATCAAAAGCTTATCGCGGGATTTCCCCAATTCCGAATCTCGTTTAAGACCCGACGCTTCATTGGTTAATCCATATAAGGCTATTACACATTTTTCTCCACTCTATCTACTGATAACTTACCTGTAATTAGCCCCTATTGTTCTCTATTCGCCCTTATTAAAATAGGATATAGCTCGTCATTTACCTGTACAACATCGATCACCATGGGATGTGTTAATTACACGCGTCCTAACACCCCTTCCTCCTCCCGACAGAAATAATAAATGTATTAATTATCAAAACTACAAAACTTAATGTGATTTTCACTTTTTTATTATTATTATCAGAAGCATATATCATATATGTATATATGTTTCTCTATTATTATTATTTCTGCGAAAGCAATTCAAATATTAACGAAACTGTCTTACAGAACATTAATGTCCAAAGCATTTTTTTAGAAAAAATCCACGACAATTGAAAGATTTCTCACGGAAATAGCTAAAACAGATAATAAAAATATAAAAACGATATTACAGACACGCTGGGTAATATTTGTTCTCGTTATGTTGAAAATTATCAACGTACGAAGAACGCAACTCGGGAGATTTGTAAATAAATTCGTGAAGTTTAAACATCATTAACATGACGAGTTTGAACACGGAAAGAGATGAGATTTGGCATCTACATGTAAATATTTTTTAAACGCAATTATTTATATATTAATACTTGTATTTATATGAAAATGGAAAAGGGAATAAAAAGATGTAAACGTTTGCATTTCTTCAGATACAAGAATGTCCGTAATGTACGAGTATATCTACATGTAGAACACGTGTTCAGAATTCGAACTGAGCAGGTACGTTATATTGTAAGCCTTCACGCGTACTGAACGCGTGTCAAATCAGACACGGATATACGTTTTTGTTCATATCAATAAAAAAAACCTGGACAATTAACTTCTCACACGTGTTCGTTGTTATTTGTACCTTGAATCTCTTCAATTCCCAGCGTGACGCGCACGGGTATTTTACCTGTACAGGTATAAAGGTCACGACAGGTGTTACCTTGTGTCGACCCTCTGTCGCTGGCCACGGGCGGAGTTCACCTGTAATTAACACCTTCTTGGGAGGGAGATTAACTCTATACCCAACTCACCTGTGCCCCGTACAATGTGACAGTACATTTCACGTACTGTCGTATTTCAAAGTTTTGATGTTTACAATATGCTTTCTTATATATTACGTTGGAATGAATTAGCTTATCACACTTATACATTGTATGAATAATTATTTGTTTGTAACTGTAAATTGCAGAGTTGCTTGATGTGATATGTGATCAAATAACTTTGTTTCTTACACCGGTTACAAATATACGTAGAAAATTGTCGCAATGCAATTTTACAGTAATCTTCAGTGTACATCTGCATCACTATCTTCATCGTTGTTGTCATCAATGATTTTGCATAATTGACTTAATTTGAATATAGATAACTGGAAGGGGAATATTTTCATTCTTTATATCTTGACTATATGCATGAACTATATAATGAGAGAACTGCAAATGGCGAAACACGAATTCAAATGTTTAATCTTTATTACAGTAGCTGTACTGTGGCGTACATGTATGTACATGTAGTACGTACATTTTTAAATGTACATGTGCGATCCTAAAATCGATGCCAAGTCAATTGTAAGCAATGAACTTTTATGTACACATATACTGTATATCTATAATTATAAATGCACACCCTAGTAATACAATGTATAATCCTTTATGAAAAATATTCCGAGAATACGTTTTTCCATGGTAAGCGGAAGAGCCTTTCGACAATCTGAAAAATAAAACAAACGTAAACTTGTGATTGATGCGGGAAACACTATAAAATGTTACTTATTACAATTGTTGAGTTATGAAATATCGATAATAGAAATCAAGCATATAGATGGAAATTTGATGTACTAATAATGCATTTTAAATGTGTTTGTGTGAAAATCGTTTATTCGTCATTTCGACACCATGATACTATTTAAAGTACCGGTATACGCTTGATCGCTTCACTAAAATTATGACATTGTGACGATAATATTATCAATAAAGTGTTGTTGTAACAATTTGTTTGTTATTTCTTAAAATATCGGATAAATATGACCCTTGCAATAATACAATTCTCTCTTAATACATACGGTTGTACACGTAATTTGTAAACGTACACATGTACGTGTAAAGTGGAAACTTCATATCGAGTTCAGCCGTTTTTTTACTTCATTGTGTTATTATCAGTAAAGAGATGTTGTAATATTTTGTTATTCTTAAAATATCGGGTGAATGAGACACTTTAGAATAATACCATTCTTTCTTAATACATACAGTTGCACATGTAATTCATTTTGTAAACGTACATTTTGTACCTGTAAAGTAGAAACTTCGTATTGAGTGCTGTCGTCTTTGACCTCATCGTGTCCATATAGTTTTCATAGGCAAATGTTTATATGGTATACAGAAATTTTAATCCTAAACATACTCCCGTTTTTTATACTTTCGTTTGTATTTCAGAACGTCAAGATCCGTAATTTATTTACCGTCAAGCCATTTCCGTGATTATAACAATGGTATTTCCGGTCTATGCTTGCCGATCGTTTAGCGTTTTGCGTAAATCGTTATTGCGTTAATCGTTGATCGTTAATCGTTAGCAATCGTTAGCGTTAGCTAACGGACGGATTTTTTGAGTTACGTTTGCGTTAGGCTGGGAACGTTAAACGGTTCAGGTACTGTAACTATCTATGCAGAAATGTCAGCAAAACTTGGAAGACAGCATTGGAAAGGGAATAATCCAATCTCCATTTTGGTGTATGACATTTAGGATCGGTCGGTAAATAAAGAAGAAATCGTGAATTAAAAACTTTTTACTTTACGATTGCGCTTCTCAATTTTATAAGTTATTATTTTAAAATGAATCTTTCCGTCCTTTTGTATGGGCGCTGCTTAAGCATTCCGTGTAAAATGGAATATTTCATACTATTGATTTTGATTGATACATAACTCTATTTACCATATACGTATCGTATAGATTATCGATACCATATATCACCATGGGATGTGTTAATTACACGTGTGTCCTAACACCCCTTCCTCCTTCCGCGGTGAGTTATGTACCTGTATACTTCACAGCTGGTTGCATGTGTGGAGAGTAGAGCCATATAGTGAGTAAAATACAGGTAAGTTGATAACTATCGATACAGAAATGTCAGCAAAAATTGGAAGACAGCATTGGAAAGGGAATAATCCAATCTCAATTTTGGTGTATGATATTTAGGAAAGATCGGGAAATAAAGAAGAAATCGTGAATTAAAAACTTTTTACTTTACGAATGCGCTTCTCAATTTTATAAGTTATTATTTTAAAATGAATCTTTCCGTCCCTTTGTATGGGTGCTGCTTAAGCATTCCGTATAAAATGGAATATTTCATAGTATTGATTTTGATTGATACATAACTATATTTACCATATACGTATCGTATAGATACCATATATGTACCTCACAAATTACGCAGTGTTTGTGTGAGCATATACACTTAAACACAATACAAAGTACTATTTTTTTTCTTCGATTTGGTCTTATATTTATGGAAAATTGATCTAATAATTCTGAACAAAATTGTCTAGAAATACATGCCATAGTTCGTGTACTAATTCCCAAACCCCCTATTTTTTGATGACATCAGTCTATATAGAGACCGTCTTATTTAAGACTTCGTGTCTAATTTGGTGACCGAGTCGAATATTGCAGCGGTGATCTAATTTTCAGTGGCGGGTCTAATTTTGATGACCCAAGCCTAATTTTATAGTGGTGGTCTAAGTTTCAGTGACGAGTCTAATTTTTAGCGACTGGGTCAAATTGTGATGGCTCAGTCTAATATTACAGCAATTATCTAATTTTAACGACCGGGTCGAATTTTGATGACCTCAGTCTAATTTTTATAGTGGTGGCCAAATTTTCAGCGACCGGGACTAATGTTGGTGACATCAGTCAAATATCATAGAGACGGCCTTGGGTCAAATATTGAAGGTTCAAAGGAGTTCATTGACATGTCCTTATTTTGTGTTTTTAAAGTTTCTCTACTAGTTTGAATTTTGACACCATTTTCTAAAAAAAAATATCACTTATTATCTTTGTCTTAAATTTATTCGACGGCCGAATTACGACGACCTTATCTAAACTTGCCATCACTAGATAGTATAGTCTATTTCATCGTGCACCTGTCTTAAATTATAGCCAGGTCTAAAGAAAATAGTTTGAGGTCGATAACTAATAGAACGGTCTTGTGTATGTATAGTGTATCGTCTCTAATGTAGCTTACGACCGCTTTATAGCTATACCAATATACTTCCAAGAATTCATGTTTACAAGGATTGATGTTTACAATAAGAACTTAAAATAAAATCGGTTTCTAAATATAAGTTTCATACATGTTGTGACATCCAAGATGTCTTTTTATTTTAAGATAAATGTGTGCAACCCTCATCCGCAGACTACACTCTTCAGCCTCCCGCTGTGATAGACAGATTTACCTGTGTCCGGCCAGCTAACTGGTCATCGGAAGCAAGGACGAATAAATCCATGTCGGAAGATTATCCAGAAGCCGTCAGTATCATCTGTCTCTGGCGTTAAGTTATACGTAATGTTGTTCATTAATAAAATTCTTGCAATATTCCGGACGAATTTTACGTAGGTATGTCGTCACGTGCCGAAAAATGTCCAAATATAACCACTACAGCTTGACACGTATGTGTTGTCATAGCGACGGCTGCCCCAGATCATAGCCACGGGCGTTTACCTGTAGACTTTTTTTTCAAAATGTAGGGTGTGCAGTCAGTTATGGTTTTTGATTATCGATAGACATCATGTCTGTGAACATTTAGCAGCACCATTGAAATTTCGATGATGAGTTTTATTTATATATTCGTCCTTGATATATTATTATATATCGTGAAGTATTATTTCGTATTATTTACAATAATAAAATTAACCAACCTTGTATACAGGCGGAGGAAACTTTCAAGCTGTGACAATGATTTTTATTTTCATACATGTAAACATACCGTTGTGTAAATATTACGAACTAATATTTCTGCTACCGATCTTGGTAATTAAGGGAAAAGTCAATTGTTTTCTGTAATCAAAAGTGATTATTATTTCTTTGGTAAAATTCCAATATTCCCAGTGACTACACATACACATGAATACATGTATCATATCAAGGACTGATACGTCCTTCATTATGTTATCCAAGACCCGACCCGGGTAAGCTGATGTCTCCTAGTTGCAGATTTTCATGATATATGGCATGATTCTAAACCGAACGTTTTGTATATAAGTAATTATGTCAAGCAGGCGTTGTGTGTGCAACAATATATCTATGAGAGCAGATTTATTTCATTTTCGTGAATTGGCGGCTTTAATTATACATAGTATTGTTGAGAAAACGGTTTTTAAAGTTTTTTAAAGAGCAGTCAGAATCTTCTCACTTAAATCCGCCATAACACAAATACATATATGTATCATTTAGTGGAGTGATATATATCGATCCATTTTTTCTGACAAAAAAAAAACATTCAGCTTTCATACTGTACATGACTTGTTCATATTTTGCTGAAATTCATTCATTAATTAGTGTCTTTATTTATAAAACAGATCATGCACGGATGTGAAGAAAAAACTGAGACTAGATACTTCTTAGCTGATGTCACGCTGTGTTGTAATCTCTAACTGTATACTTCGCTGGTCAACATCGTCTCAATACGGTCTCATGAGAGGGGCCAGATTACGTAAGAAAGAGAAACTATCCACGGGAGTGAGCAAATTGACCATCATGTAATTTCAATTCACACTGTACACAGGTCTTGGCCCAATTTGTACATTACATATAGCAAGTGTATCATGTGTATGTATTTTTCAAACAGATTGATGTATTTATACTAGAAACAGTAATATTATTTACAATGGCATATCGAAAAAAAGAACTATTCAAAAGCAAGGATTTATAAGTGAAAACTAATAATTCCTTATCAAAAGTAATGCATAATGTCAGAAATGATATTTCTGATAATTGCTAGATTTCGGATATTCAATTCTTTGTGAGTTTTGGTCAATATCGATCATTATTTGATATACATATGATAATAATGATAATTCATATGACCAATAAACGTACTGCATCACTCTGTAGATGATTGCTTAAAACAGATATTTAGAATATTTTGATATACTATCCAAATCTTTGCTTTAAAGAAAGAAAATCACGTATATTGAACAGAACATATTCAAATGAATATCAGGATTACGAGCCGCGCACATCTAATACGTATACAAGGTGATCCCTTTAGACTATTATTTTAGCATTAGTTCAAATGCAATACTTCGTAATATATTCATATAATCATATCATCATCCTAATTGGTCAAGAAGCTTATAGCTTAATCATACCGAGGATCAGGTATAATTGTGTGTGTGTATATATATAGTTGTAAATTATCATAGCCCCATATCAGACATACATTATTTGTACTTTACACTACAAAACAGCCCACTGCCGGTAATGACGTCACAAGTTCGGTTATTCCCCCAAATCAGCAGTCGCATGAGTCGTTATACAGGTACAAAATGAGCAATTTTGAGGGAGGTATCTCGGTATAGCGGCCGATTTTTTATGCGGTTTTGATATCATTGTCAGGAAATTTAACAGAATAAAATATCAAAATATAATTTTCCTTTCCGTGTACAACATAAGCGAGTCAACATGAGCCATATGAGCGAGGTACTTCGACAGCGGTATCGTTGCCAAGACCAAGGACGTATATGAGACTTATAAATCCTTGCCCAGACGATTTTTCCTGAGATGTGCATAAGGCCATGCGATTTTTACGGGTTTTCTCTTAATTAATTTAAACGGCGCTTTAATTTCAGCTAAATTTAAGTGTCCGAATGAGAACCAGAGAGACAGCGATTGGCGATATATGACTGTTAATTAACTAAATCTGCCGATATATTTGAAATCTTCTGATCCATAGTACGTGTTTAGTGAATAAAAGGATAACATTAATTTATTAATTTTTAATTCATATATATCTAGAGATTCTGCACTATATGTGCACTACCTGTGATGTCAAATACCAGTACATGGTTTCGCTGGTAGATCGTCGTGTGACCAAGACAAGGGTCATACCTCTTAGCACAGGGAAATACCTACCGTGATCCAAGATGTCAAGAGTTTTTACACTTGGATACAATTGTAAGTGTAACAAGAAGTGAAATTATTGAACCTGGAATATTAAGCATGACATGATGGATGATTAAAAATACCTTTACCATACATATTGTTGTTGAACACCAAAATGTGCTATTCTAACAATTTAAACTAGATCATTTAAATAAGTAGAGATAATCACTCACCGTAATCAAGGACGTGAGAATCCACACCAGAATTACAAATCGAAACAAAATTTTTACAAAATTGCATCAGCAAATCAAAGTGTGAATTTTTTTCTATACAGAGACATCATCTTGTAAATCCTTGAGACATAAATAATTTAATTACTATTTAATGTATATTTTTTATAATATGATCATGTCCTAGCTATTATGTACGGTGTATTACTACTTACCAGAATACATCGTCTAACCGATATAAAATTATTTCAAGGATGTATATACATAGAACTCATCATCACAATCTTTAATTGTGAACGAAAAGTTGTATCTAAATTGAAATCATAAATGTTTATCTGTACATTCGTACATCTGAGTTTAATGTAGCAGTGGAGCTCCGATAATCTGGATAATACCACATGTACAATAACCGTACTAAAGTTTGATCTATCGAAAACCAATGTACCATAACTGACTGCACACGCTACATTTTGAAAAAAGTCTACAGGTAAACGCCTGTGGCTATGATCTGGGGCAGCCGTCGCTATGACAACACATACGTGTCAAGCTGCAGTGGTTATATTTGGACATTTTTCGGCACGTGGCGACATACGTCCTTGCTTCCGATGACCAGTTAGCCGGCCGGACACAGGTAAATCTGTCTATCACAGCGGGAGGCTGAAGAGTGTAGTCTGCGGATGAGGGTTGCACACATTTATCTTAAAATAAAGGTCATCTTCATTACACAATGAGTATTGAGAAACCGATTAAGTTCTTGTTGTTCACATATAGCACCATAATTAGAGTATTCAGCGAAAGGAGTTACCTAAATTACTAAAACAACATGTCCCAACCTCTGACACTGGCACGTCATTAACGCACCGATTACATAAAAGGAATTTGTGGTAATTGAAACTTATTAATGGCCAGTGTCAAGCTATCTTTTTTATCGCTATTATGAATAAACACTTAGATGTCAATTGATTTCGTGAGAATTTAGGAGGGTAATTATTGGTCACAAATCTAAATGATAATTTATTTTATTTCGTAATTTACAAAATTAATCTAAAAGGTTTTCAATAGTTACATAGAATTGTAAAGCATTCTACCCTTAGATTATGTACACTAGTACAAATACATGTACTTTAACTTAGTAGATACTGTGTTTCAATCGAGTTTGTAATAGCCAAAGAATATCTTCTCACTGGCGAATGTGGGTGTGAAATCATCTCTTTTGTAATATAAAGTATATTTGAAATGTTGTAATTTGCACTTATGGACCGTAAGGTCCACGGAATAAATTGAATTAAATAGGAGAATTGAAAAGGGTGAATTTAGTGCTTATTAGTGGTCGTTGGGACGATGTTCGATATTTTCGGTAACATTACGCCAATATAAAATAAGATACAATGCAAAATATTTTCAGATTTTCTTTTACTCCGAGACATTACGATAGCAATATTTAGTGCACTCAATCCAGTGACAAAGCGGGGAAACCCATATCGATCGTAAACAATCGTTAAGCAAGATGAATAACTTATAATCTTTTGAAATTCTCTGTAATGTGCACAACTTTTATGACATACATGTTAATACAGAAACAAGACCCGAGTGTGCTTGTATTACAATGGAACACATTTTGTCAACATCGCTTATAAATGTACAGTTAATATTTGAAATTAAGAAATACAATTCACTTATAGTTATAATAATATGCATATTCAGTACATGTATTTAGAACCATGCATACCGGTAAATATTTTGTTCAATCTACTATACATTTTGTGGATTTAACTCGGTATATTCATTTGTTCACAGCACGTTTCTATGTCATCATCTGTAAATATTTTACGATGATTGGATAAGACGTCATAAGTTGTAATATCTTGTGCCTAATCCCTTTGTATTTATCAAGGTAATACAAAATATGTAATTCCTCTGTACACCAGAGCGAAATTCACAAATAATTACAAATGTATTCATCTTTCAGTTTCTTATAATTAAAGTATCATTTTGTTGGCTGCTACTGTATAGGATGCCGAATTTACGGCAGTGTCTAACTGAAAATCGAAAATCAAATAATAGATTTAAAAACAATATACCGTATTTCTGTATTATCTGTTACCTAGTAAATGGACAAAAACGAACGATCAGTAAGAAAATGTCAGTACAGATTCAGCTCAGGGAGGTTGACACGTGCAGTAAAAACTTATTTCTGCCATTATAACACACACACACACACACACATATATATATATACATTAATAATTTATTTAGGTCAGTCAACAAACATTTTTGACAGAAATTATAACAAACAGTATCTCAAATGAATCAATACCTTGCCAAAACAAAAACAAAAAACAGTTACAAATCAGCGAACATACGACCGCTGCCGACAACCAACTTTACAGGTAAATTTTAGCCATTCGCCATGATCCCTGCTGACACTCGGTGACCGATCGTGCTACGATCGCGGGGGATCGCGGAGGTCATCGCAACACGCGATGGTCACGAGGATACTCGGTGACGGAACCTCGGTGATACATCGGCCCATCGCGGGGGATCATCGCAACCCTTTGATGGTGACGACGCGTCGCGCCAGATCACCGTGATGGGAGGATAATCAATGATTTTAATGGACCGATCTGTAGACATTATACAACTCATAGATGAAATCAAACAACTTGTTTAAACTATAATTTGATCAAAATTTTATGAAGAAAAAGAAATTTATAAATACATTTGCTTTGACTTGTGCCGTGACTTGCAGGAGGGGCAAAATCTGGTATCTAATGAAGGGGAATAAAATCAACTTTAAACTGGTACAGTTTACATGGGATTTAAATACATTTTGGCACAATAAAATCCTTGGGGGAAGTTAAAACAGAACTTGTAAAAATTTTTTCAATACATTAGATGCAGGATCGTATACGGCCCATTAAGGGAAATAGAGGTAACATCTTTAAATCGCTCAACTTTGAGTTAAAACTGTACACTGTAAGAAAGAATAAATGTAAACAAAATTTGACTCACAAATTTTTCCTTGCATTTACCTGGAAATTGGGGAACAGAACAATTGTGTTTTTTAACAAATTTTTTGGTCAACACCGGGCACAGATAATTTGACGGGCCCATTACATTGAACATAGAGGTAAACAATGATATAAATTTGTTACTTAAGGAAAAAAGTTTTGGATACAAATGAACAGATTTAAATTGGATTATTGTACATAATTTTGAAAGGAGAACATTTTATACTAAAAATGTTTTTAAACATTTCTGCTAAATTGCAGACCCAAGTGTTTGCCAAGTAGGTATAAAAATAGAGTAAGGTAATTTTTTAAATCGCTATGTCAAGAGTTACATGAATTTGATAATTGGCCCATACCAGTCCAAATTTCCTGGTAAACATCTTGGGGGTTCTAAATATGAGGAACAAACTTCCGTGAATAAATTTTGGCTTTCTCCCTTATCTTTAATCTGTAAAATTGACCATTTAATGTCATTTAACAATTTTAAATCTTTTAAAATTTATTCTGACCATTCTTAACTATCTTGCATGTAAACTATTTTATGAAAATTTTAAATTTTCTCCCTGTTTTGTATACATTAAACATCATACATATTAAATATTGCCAAATCTTCCCAGGGTGGCTAGGACTTGTCAAGGTGCCAAGAATTTGTTTATAGATGTTGGTAATTCCCAATAACATTGTATTAAGTCTATTTCTAAAATTATTTGGAATGTTTGAATTAACAAACTTTGAGCTTTTTTCTGCCCTTCTATGGGCCTAAATGTTTCCATGGATTGTAACCAAATTTGCCCAAAAAATCCTTGGGGGAAAAAGGGGAACAAGAACTTTTATAAATTTTGAGGCTCTGATCCCCCGGGGGCTGGAGGGAGAGGAGACGGGGCCCAATAGGGGGATATAGAGGTAAAATCCTATTTAAATCGCTACTAGTCCTTGAGTTTTGAATGGGATTTTGTAACTAAATTTGGCCACAAACATCCTTGGGGGTAGGGGGAATAGAACTTGTATAAATTTTGGCTATCTCTGATCCCCGGGGGGCAGGAGAAGGGGACGGGGCCCAATAGGGGAAATAGAGGTAAATTCTATAAATCGCTACTTGGTCTCATTAGAGTTTGCATGGATTGTAACCAAATTTGGCCACTAAAACATCCCTTGGGGATGAAGGAGGAAACCAGAACTTGTATAAATTTTTGGCTCTGATCCCCTGGGGTAGTGAGAGGTGGGGCCCCCCCCCCAATGAGGGGTAGGGAAATAGAGGTAATATCCTTTATAATCGCTACTTTCTTCATAGAGTTCTGCATGGATTGTAACCAAATTTGGCCACAGAAAACATCCTTTGTGCGAAGGGGGAACAGAAACTTGTATAAATTTATTGCTCTGACCTCCCAGGGGGAGGAGGGGTGCGGGCCAATAGTGGATGGATTTAGAGGTTTATATTAAAATATTCCTTCAGAAAGAATCAAACATCTGTATTCAGAAAATTATTTGGAATTACAAACCAGTGTGAGTCGATACAGAGCCCTCTTATGGGGCCTCTTGTTTCATGGAATTGTAACAAAATTTGGGCCATCAAAACATCCCTTGGGAGGAAGGGGAACAGAAACTTGTATATAATTTTGGCTCTGACCCTTCCCTGCCGACAGGAGGGGCGGGGGGCCCAATAGGGTTAATAGAGGTTAGTAATATACTCGTCCTTTATATAATCTGCTACTTGTCCTAGAGTTCTGCATGGATTTTAACCAAATTTGGCCACAAACATCCTTGGGGGAAGGGGAACAAGAACTTGGTATAAATTTTTGACTCTGAACCCCGGGGGCCAGGAGGGAGTGGCGGGGCAACCAATAGGGGAAATCATAGAGGTAAAATCCTATAAATCGCTTTACTTGTCCTAGAAGTTCTGCATGGATTGTAACCCAAATTTGGCCATAAACATACCTTGGGGGAAGGGGAACAGAACTTGTATAAATTTTGGCTCTGACCCCCCGGGGGCAGGAGGTGCGGGGCCCAATAGGGGAAATAGAGGTAAATCCTTTAAATCGCTTATTGTCATAGAGTTCTGCATGTATTGTAACCAAATTTGGCCACAAACATCCTTGTGGGGAAAGGGGAACAGAACTTGTATAAATTTTGGGCTCTGACCCCCCGGGGGCAGGAGGGGCGGGGCCCAATAGGGGAAATAGAGGTAAATCCTTTAAATCGCTACTTGTCATAGAGTTCTGCATGGATTGTAACCAAAATTTGGCCCAATACATCCTTGGGGGAAGGGGAACAGAATTTTGTATAAATTTTGGCTCTGACCCCCCGGGGACAGGAGGGGCTGGGGCCCAATAGGGGAAATAGAGGTAAATCCTTTAACATCGCTACTAGTCATTAGAGTTCTACATGGATTGTAACCCAAAATTTGGCCACAAACATCCTTGGGGGAAGGGGAACAGAACTTGTATAAATTTTGGCTCTGAACCCCGGGGGCAGGAAGGGGCGGGGCCCAATAGGGAAAAAATAGAGGTTAAATCCTTTTAAATCGTACAGAGTCATAGAGTTCTGCATGGATGGTAACAAAATTTGGGCCACAAAACATCCTTGGGGGAAGGGGAACAGAACTTGTTATAAATTTTGGCTCTGACCCTCCGGGGCAGGAGGGGCGGGGCCCAATAGGGGAAATAGAGGTAAATCCTTTAAATCGCTACTTGTCATAGAGTTCTGCATGGATTGTAACCAAATTTGGCCACAAACATCCTTGGGGGAAGGGGAACAGAACTTGTATAAATTTTGGCTCTGACCCCCAGGGGGCAGGAGGGGTGGGGGGTGGATTTAGAGGGGCCCAATAGGGGAAATAGAGGTAAAATTTCCTTTAAATCAGGTGAGCGATAGCCCTCTCATAGAGTTCTACATGGATTGTAACCAAATTTGGCCACAAACATCCTTGGGGGGAAGGGGAACAGAACTTGTATAAATTTTGGCTCTGATCCCCCAGGGGCAGGAGGGGCGGGGCCCAATGGGGGAAATAGAGGTAAATATTTTAAATCGCTAATCGTGATAGAGTTCTGCAATGGATTGTAACCAAATTTGGCCACAAACATCCTTGGGGGAAAGGGGAACAGAACTTGTATAAATTTTGACTCTGAACCCCCCCGGGGGCAGGAGGGGCGGGGCCCAATAGGGGAAATTAGAGGTAAAATCCTTTAAATCGCTACTTGTCATAGAGTTCTGCATGGATTGTAACCTAAATTTGGCCACAAACATCCTTGGGGGAAGGGGAACAGAACTTGTATAAATTTTGGCTCTGACCCATCCGGGGGCAGGAGGGGCGGGGCCCAATAGGGGAAATAGAGGTAAATCCTATAAATCGCTACTAGTCATAGAGTTCTGCATGGAATTGTAACCAAATTTGGCCACAAACATCCTTGGGGGAAGGGGAACAGAACTTGTATAAAATTTTGGCTCTGATCCCCCCAGGGGCAGGAGGGGCGGGGCCCAATAGGGGAAATAGAGGTAAATCCTTTAAATCGCTACTTGTCATAGAGTTCTGAATGGATTGTAACTAAATTTGGCCACAAACATCCTTGGGGGAAGGAGAACAGAAACTTGTATAAATTTTGGCTCTGACCTCCCAGGGAGGGCAGGAGGGGCGGGGCCCAATAGGGGAAATAGAGGTAAATCCTTATAAATCGCTACTTGTCCATAGAGTTCTTACATGGATTTGTAACCAAATTTGGCCACAAACATCCTTGGGGGAAGGGGGAACAGAACTTGTATAAATTTTGGCTCTGACCCCCTGGGGGCAGGAGGGGCGGGGCCCCAATAGGGGAAATAGAGGTAAATTCCTTTAAATCGCTACTTAGTCATAGAGTTCTGCATGGATTGTAACCAAATTTGGCCACAAACATCCTTGGGGGAAGGGGAACAGAACTTGTATAAAATTTGGCTCTGACCCCCGGGGGCAGGAGGGGCGGGGCCCAATAGGGGAAATAGAGGTTAAATCCTTTAAATCGCTACTTGTCCTAGAGTTCTGCATGGATTGTAACCAAATTTGGCCACAAAACATCCTTGGGGGAAGGGGAACAGAACTTGTATAAATTTTGGCTCTGATCCCCCTGGGGCAGGAGGGGCGGGGCCCAATAGGGGAAATAGAGGTAAATCCTATAAATCGCTACTTGTCCTAGAGTTCTGCATGGATTGTAACCAAATTTGGCCACAAACATCCTTGGGGGAAGGGGAACAGAACTTGTATAAATTTTGGCTCTGACCCCCCCGGGGGCAGGAGGGGCGGGGCCCAATAGGGGAAATAGAGGTAAATCCTATAAATCGCTACTTGTCCTAGAGTTCTGCATGGATTGTAACCAAATTTGGCCACAAACATCCTTGGGGGAAGGGGAACAGAACTTGTATAAAATTTTGGCTCTGACCCCCCGGGGGCAGGAGGGGCGGGGCCCAATAGGGGAAATAGAGGTAAATCCTTTAAATCGCTACTTGTCCTAGAGTTCTGCATGGATTGTAACCAAATTTGGCCACAAACATCCTTGGGGGAAGGGGAACAGAACTTGTATAAATTTTGGCTCTGATCCCCGGGGGCAGGAGGGGCGGGGCCCAATAGGGGAAATAGAGGTAAATCTTTAAATCGCTACTTGTCATAGAGTTCTGCATGGATTGTAACCAAATTTGGCCACAAAACATCCTTGGGGGAAGGGGAACAGAACTTGTATAAAATTTTGGCTCTGACCCCCCGGGGGCAGGAGGGGCGGGGGCCCAATAGTGGGGGAAATATTCCTTCAGGTAAATCCTTTAAATCGCTACTACATGTCCTAGAGTTTCTACATGGATTGTAACCAAATTTGGCCACAAACATCCTTGGGGGAAGGGGAAACAGAACTTGTATAAAATTTTGGCTCTGACCCCCGGGGGACAGGAGGGGCGGGGCCCAATAGGGAAATAGAGGTAAATCCTATAAATCGCTACTTGTCCTAGAGTTCTGCATGGATTGTAACCAAAATTTGGCCACAAACATCCTTGGGGGAAGGGGAACAGAACTTGTATAATTTTTGGCTCTGACCCCCCGGGGGCAGGAGAGGGGCGGGGCCCAATAGGGGAAATAGAGGTAAATCCTATAAATCGCTAATTGTCCTAGAGTTCTGCATGGATTGTAACCAAATTTGGCCACAAACATCCTTGGGGGAAGGGGAACAGAACTTGTATAAATTTTGGCTCTGACCCCCCGGGGGCAGGAGGGGCGGGGCCCAATAGGGGAAATAGAGGTAAATCCTTTAAATCGCTACTTGTCCTAGAGTTCTGCATGGATTGTAACCAAAATTAGCCACAAACATCCTTGGGGGAAGGGGAACAGAACTTGTATAAATTTTGGCTCTGATCCCCCGGGGGCAGGAGGGGCGGGGCCCAATAGGGGAAATAGAGGTAAATCCTTTAAATCGCTACTAGTCATAGAGTTCTGAATGGAATGTAGCCAAATTTGGCCACAAACATCCTTGGGGGAAGGGGAACAGAACTTGTATAAATTTTGGCTCTGGTCCTCCGGGGGCAGGAGGGGCGGGGCCCAATAGGGGAAATAGAGGTAAATCCTTTAAATCGCTACTAGTCCTAGAGTTCTACATGGATTGTAACCAAATTTGGCCACAAACATCCTTGGGGGAAGGGGAACAGAACTTGTATAAATTTTGGCTCTGATCCCCCGGGGGCAGGAGGGGCGGGGCCCAATAGGGGAAATAGAGGTAAATCCTATAAATCGCTACTTGTCCTAGAGTTCTGCATGGATTGTAACCAAATTTGGCCACAAACATCCTTGGGGGAAGGGGAACAGAACTTGTATAAATTTTGGCTCTGACCCCCCCGGGGGCAGGAGGGGCGGGGCCCAATAGGGGAAATAGAGGTAAATCCTTTAAATCGCTACTTGTCCTAGAGTTCTGCATGGATTGTAACCAAATTTGGCCACAAACATCCTTGGGGGAAGGGGAACAGAACTTGTATAAATTTTGGCTCTGACCCCCCGGGGGCAGGAGGGGCGGGGCCCAATAGGGGAAATAGAGGTAAATCCTTTAAATCGCTACTAGTCATAGAGTTCTACATGGATTGTAACCAAATTTGGCCACAAACATCCTTGGGGGAAGGGGAACAGAACTTGTATAAATTTTGGCTCTGACCCCCCGGGGGCAGGAGGGGCGGGGCCCAATAGGGGAAATAGAGGTAAATCCTTTAAATCGCTACTAGTCATAGAGTTCTGCATGGAATGTAACCAAATTTGGCCACAAACATCCTTGGGGGAATAGGGGAACAGAACTTGTATAAATTTTGGCTCTGACCCCCGGGGGCAGGAGGGGCGGGGCCCAATAGGGGAAATATAGGTAAATCCTATAAATCGCTACTTAATTGTCCTAGAGTTCTGTATGGATTGTAACTAAATTTGGCCACAAACATCCTTGGGGGAAGGGGAACAGAACTTGTATAAATTTTGGCTCTGACCCCAGGGGGCAGGAGGGGCGGGGCCCAATAGGGGAAATAGAGGTAAATTCTATAAATCGCTACTTGTCCTAGAGTTCTGCATGGATTGTAACCAAATTTGGCCACAAACATCCTTGGGGGAAGGGGAACAGAACTGTTATAAATTTTGGCTCTGACCCCCCGGGGGCAGGAGGGGTGGGGCCCAATAGGGGAAATAGAGGTAAATCCTTTAAATCGCTACTTGTCATAGAGTTCTGCATGGATTGTAACCAAATTTGGCCACAAACATCCTTGGGGGTAGAAGGGGAACAGAACTTGTATAAATTTTGGCTCTGACCCCCAGGGGGCAGGAGGGGGGGGGCCCAATAGGGGAAATTTAGAGGTAAAATTCCTTCAGAAAAGAAACAATGAACTGTATTCAGAAAAATCGCTACTTGTCCTCTAGAGTTCTCCATGGATTGTAACCAAATTTGGCCACAAACATCCTTGGGGGAAGGGGAACAGAACTTGTATAAATTTTGGCTCTGACCCCCTGGGGGCAGGAGGGGTGGGGGCCCAATAGGGGAAATAGAGGTAAATCCTTTAAATCGCTACTTGTCATAGAGTTCTGCATGGATTGTAACCAAATTTGGCCAGAAACATCCTTTGGGGAAGGGGAACAGAACTTGTATAAATTTTGCTCTGACCCCAGGGGCAGGAGGGGTGGGGCCCAATAGGGATAGAGGTAAGAAAAAAAATACTGTATTCAGAAAATTATTTGGTCAAAGGTGAGCTACAGCCTCGGTGTTCCATGAATTGTAACCAAATTTGGCCACAAACATCCTTGGGGGAAGGGGAACAGAACTTGTATGAATTTTGGCTCTGACCCCCTGGGGGCAGGAGGGGCGGGGCCCAATAGGGGAAATAGAGGTAAATCCTATAAATCGCTACTTGTCCTAGAGTTCTGCATGGATTGTAACCAAATTTGGCCACAAACATCCTTGGGGGAAGGGGAACAGAACTTGTATAAATTTTGGCTCTGACCCCCGGGGGCAGGAGGGGCGGGGCCCAATAGGGGAAATAGAGGTAAATCCTATAAATCGCTACTTGTCCTAGAGTTCTGCATGGATTGTAACCAAATTTGGCCACAAACATCCTTGGGGGAAGGGGAACAGAACTTGTATAAATTTTGGCTCTGACCCCCCGGGGGCAGGAGGGGCGGGGCCCAATAGGGGAAATAGAGGTAAATCCTTTAAATCGCTACTTGTCATAGAGTTCTACATGGATTGTAACAAAATTTGGCCACAAACATCCTTGGGGGAAGGGGAACAGAACTTGTATAAATTTTGGCTCTGACACCCCGGGGGCAGGAGGGGCGGGGCCCAATAGGGAAAATATAGGTAAATCCTTTAAATCGCTACTTGTCATAGAGTTCTGAATGGAATGTAACAAAATTTGGCCACAAACATCCTTGGGGGAAGGGGAACAGAACTTGTATAAATTTTGGCTCTGACCCCCCGGGGGCAGGAGGGGCGGGGCCCAATAGGGGAAATAGAGGTAAATCCTTTAAATCGCTACTAGTCATAGAGTTCTGAATGGAATGTAACCAAATTTGGCCACAAACATCCTTGGGGGAAGGGGAACAGAACTTGTATAAATTTTGGCTCTGACCCCCCGGGGGCAGGAGGAGCGGGGCCCAATAGGGGAAATAGAGGTAAATCCTTTAAATCGCTACTAGTCATAGAGTTCTACATGGATTGTAACTAAATTTTGCCACAAACATCCT
Organism: Argopecten irradians; assembly: GCF_041381155.1. NCBI lineage: Eukaryota > Metazoa > Mollusca > Bivalvia > Pectinida > Pectinidae > Argopecten > Argopecten irradians. Next base: position 42,352 of record NW_027187817.1, read on the forward strand.
TGGGGGAAGGGGAACAGAACTTGTATAAATATTTGCTCTGACCCCCCCGGGGGCAGGAGGGGCGGGGCCCAATAGGGGAAATATAGGTAAATCCTTTAAATCGCTACTTGTCATAGAGTTCTGAATGGAATGTAACAAAATTTGGCCACAAACATCCTTGGGGGAAGGGGAACAGAACTTGTATAAATTTTGGCTCTGACCCCCCGGGGGCAGGAGGGGCGGGGCCCAATAGGGGAAATAGAGGTAAATCCTTTAAATCGCTACTAGTCATAGAGTTCTTACATGGATTGTAACTAAACTTTTGCCACAAACATCCTTGGGGGAAGGGGAACAGAACTTGTATAAATTTTGGCTCTGACCCCCCGGGGGCAGGAGGGGCGGGGCCCAATAGGGGAAATAGAGGTAAATCCTTTAATTCGCCACTAGTCATAGAGTTCTGCATGGAATGTAACCAAATTTGGCCAGAAATATCCTTGGGAGAATAAGAACTGAGTTTGTATAAATTTTGGCTCTGGTCCCCGGGGCAGGAGGGGCGGGGCCCAATAGGGGAATTATAGGTAAATTCTATAAATTGCTACTTAATTGTCCTAGAGTTTTGTATGGATTGTAACTAAATTTGGCCACAAACATCCTTGGGGGTAGGAGAACAGAACTTGTATAAATTTTGGCTCTGGCCCTCCATGGGCAGGAGGGGCGGGGCCCAATAGGGGAAAGAGAGGTAAATCCTATCAATCGCTACTTGTCCTAGAGTTCTGCATGGATTGTAACCAAATTTGGCCACAAACATCCTTGGGGGAAGAGGAACAGAACTTGTATAAATTTTGGCTCTGATCCCCTGGGGGTAGGAGAGGTGGGGCCCAATAGGGGAAATAGAGGTAAATCCTTTAAATCGCTACTTCTCATAGAGTTCTGCATGGATTGTAACCAAATTTGGCCAGAAACATCCTTTGTGGAAGGGGAACAGAACTTGTATAAATTTTGGCTCTGACTCCCAGGGGGCAGGAGGGGTGGGGCCCAATAGTGGATTTAGAGGTTTATATTAAAATTCCTTCAGAAAAGAAACAATGAACCTGTATTCAGAAAATTATTTGGAATTACAAACCAGGTGAGCGATACAGGCCCTCTGGGCCTCTTGTTTCCATGAATTGTAACCAAATTTGGCCACAAACATCCTTGGGGGAAGGGGAACAGAACTTGTATGAATTTTGGCTCTGACCCCCTGGAGACAGGAGGGGCGGGGCCCAATAAGGGAAATAGAGGTAAATCCTATAAATTGCTACTTGTCCTAGAGTTCTGCATGGATTTTAACCAAATTTGGCCACAAACATCCTTGGGGGAAGGGGAACAGAACTTGTATAAATTTTGGCTCTGACCCCCCGGGGGCAGGAGGGGCGGGGCCCAATAGGGGAAATAGAGGTAAATCCTATAAATCGCTACCTGTCCTAGAGTTCTGCATGGATTGTAACCAAATTTGGCCACAAACATCCTTGGGGGAAGGGGAACAGAACTTGTATAAATTTTGGCTCTGACCCCCTGGGGGCAGGAGGGGCGGGGCCCAATAGGGGAAATAGAGGTAAATCCTATAAATCGCTACTTGTCCTAGAGTTCTGCATGGATTGTAACCAAATTTGGCCACAAACATCCTTGGGGGAAGGGGAACAGAACCTGTATAAATTTTGACTCTGACCCCATGTGGGCAGGAGGGGTGGGGCCCAATAGGGGAAATAGAGGTAAATCCTTTAAATCGCTACTTGTCCTAGAGTTCTGCATGGATTGTAACCAAATTTGGCCACAAACATCCTTGGCGGAAGGGGAACAGAACTTGTATAAATTTTGGCTCTGACCCCCTGGGGGCAGGAGGGGCGGGGCCCAATAGGGGAAATAGAGGTAAATCTTATAAATTGCTACTTGTCCATAGAGTTCTGCATGGATTGTAACCAAATTTGACCAGAAACATCCTTGGGGGAAGGGGAACAGAACTTGTATAAATTTTGCTCTGATCCCCCGGGGGCAAGAGGGGTGGGGCCCAATAGGGGAAATAGAGGTAAATCCTTTAAATCACTACTTGTCCTTGAGTTCTGCATGGATTGTAACCAAATTTGGCCACAAACATCCTTAGGGGAAGGAGAACAGAAAATTGTATAAATTTTGGCTCTGACCCCCCGGGGGCAGGAGGGGCGGGGGCCCAATAGGGGAAATAGAGGTAAACCCTGTAAATCGCTAATAGTCATATAGTTCTGCTTTGATTTTAACCAAATTTGCCCAGAAACATCCTTGGGGTTAACAGAATTTGTATAAATTTTGGCTTTGACCCCCTGGAGCAGAAAGAGTGGGGGGCCCAATAGGGGAATTCAGCAAAGAAACAATGAACTTGTATCAGAACATTCCTATTTACAAACCAGGTGAGCGATACAGGCCCTCTGGGCCTCTTGTTGTTTGTTTTATTTACGCCCTAATAGGGGAAGCATGTATGGTCATGTAAGGACGGCCTCCCATGTATGCGGTGTGTTGCGTGTCTGTTGTGCGAGGTGAGTGTACTGGGAGACTGCGGTATGTTAGTGTTGTGTCTTCTTGTATAGTGGCCCTTTTTATAGTGCTATATCACTGAAGGATGCCGCCGAAGACACCAAGCAACACACCTCACCCGGTCACATTATACTGACAACGGGCGAACCAGTCGTTCCACTCCATGTATGCTGAACGCTAAGCAGGAGCAGAAACTACCACTTTTATAGACTTTGGTGTGTCTCGGCCAGGGGACAGAACCCCAGAGCCTTCCTCACAGGGGCGAACGCTCAACTCAAGGCCAAAAGTGAGCGGGCGGTGCCAAGGAAGGCATTAGGAAAGATAAAGTCAGTTAGGAAGAAGAGAAAAGATAAGATCCTAAATTTGGTCGCCTTTTACGATCATGCAATAGGGGCAGCAGGTACAATTCTAACGCCCTACCTGCAGGTCATCTGGAAAAAAGAAAAACACAAGAAAACACTACAAAAATACTATTGGTATGGAGTACGGGAGGATGTCAGATTATGGGTCCTGAAATGTTCAACATCTGGGCAAACCAAACCTCCGTTGAATACGCCCAAAGCCTGGCTAGGAGATATGATTGTTTGTTTGTTTGATAAATTAACGTCCTATTAACATGGCTTCAGTGACCAATAAACGGAAACGAGTTTACGACTGCATGGTATGCCACTTCAAAAATGAGCGATGCCTGGAATATAAGTCACATCTATAAACATCATATTGCCTTGGAAAATGGCCCCTTCTACTGTTCTCCTTTCTGTTTATTTCGATCTACCAGAGAACCTGACTAACCCGCCATTTGGAAAGTTATGCCGACAATAAGGCGAAGCTTGGCAACGCGGCAACCTGGTGGGAGCACCCCTGGATAATACCAATTACTGTAAGATTTGTTTGTTTGATTAATTAATCGTCCTATTAACAGCTATGGTCATGTAAGGACGGCCTCCCGTGTATGCGGGTTGTGTTGTTGCGAGGTGCGTGTTTTGGGAGACTGCGGTATATTCATGTTGGTGTCTTTCTTGTATAGTGGACAACTATTGCCCTTTTTAGAGAGCTATATCACTGAAAGCATGCCGACGAAGACACCAAGCAACACACCCCACCCGGTCACATTATACTGACAACGGGCGAACCAGTCGTCCCACTCCCTGTATGCTGAGCGCTAAGCAGGAGCAGAAACTACCACTTTTACAGACTTTGGTGTGTCTCGGCCGGGGGACAGAACCCAGAGCCTACCTCACAGGGGCGAAAGTCCTCCAGTCCAGTATACGCAGAAGAAGGTATCCACTATGCCAAGCTGTCGAAGGCGGAGTCGGATAACTTGTGGATTAACAAAGGAAAGGTAAACCCCCTTCAAGAGCTCCCTCCAGCATTGAACAACAGTGACGGTGACATCTGTATGCCTACGTTAGACGATAATGAATTGGATTGTTTTGATATGACCTATTTGGGAAGACATTAGACAGGTGGAGGCTAGTTGCACATACCATGGATGCACAAACGCAGACGGAACAAAAGGACAGTATGCTTAAAACTTTTTCACATCTTTGCACCATCATGGAACAGAAACAGCAGGTAGACGCCAACAACACACAGATGTTAATAGAAATTTCTAAAGAACTACATTCAATCAAGAAGAACCAAGAAAGGGACTCGGTAGAAGAGAAATTGGACAGTTTGATGAACACGAGGCATAAGAAGGGGAAGGAGGATGTGAACTAGTGTGAGAAATAACGTGTGCAGAGACAATATATCATAATCAGTGAAAATAGCAAACTTGATAAATGTATTTCGATTTTAGTTAGTAGAACACGAATTTAAAAAAAATATTATGGGAAGTTTACAACAATAGCAAGGGTGTGGGTGGCATTTTAAACAGGAACTATATTGTACTATATCGTATCTTCCAATTTTGAAACCAGTTGGAGTATCATATTATAAGGAATATTTGCAATATTCAAGTGTCATACATTTATGTATATTAATTGCGTCTGTACAGTGTATAATGATTTTCATTTACTACTAGTAACTGTATTGATTTTTATTCAAATACATATCTATATTTGTACGTAGGTGTGAGAGGGTTGTAATGATATAACTATTTACCACGCATATAATTTCAAGTACTTTTTACTTATATATCTTAAAATGTTAATGAATTTGTCAACAGAAAGGAAGTTAATTGTCTGATGTTATATAATACCATACTATCTGTACTACAGTATTGTTGGTACAATGAATAATAGGTACTAGGTGGAATTACATATTATTCACTTCTATTTATATTTCATAGGTTTCCGGAGTTGGAATTATCTTTTTATTGTTGGACAATAAGTTTCAATTATCTTATTGTAATAGGGTTCGTTAATGGAATGGTAGAAGGTACATCATATTGTAACATTTAACTTTATATATAATTTAACGTCTATAGTTAAAGTTAAAGATGGTTAGATGGATAGTGAGGTCCATTGTTTGTTTGTTTTTTTTGATTAATTAACGTCCTATTAACAGCTATGGTCACACTGTAAGTCGACGCGTTCCTCCCCTTGTACATGCGGTGTGTTGCGCGTATTGTTGTTCTGTGCTTGCATGTTTTGGATTTAGATGACTGTGGTATATTATGTGTTTTCTTGCCTTATAGTTGGAAATGTTGCCCTTTTTATAGTGTGTATATCATAAACATGCTGCTCGAAAGACACCAAGCAACACACACAACCCGGTCACCTTATACTGACAACGGGCGAACCAGTCGACCCACTCTCCAAAAACACACGCACATCGCACAACATACACGCGATGCACCACATACATGGGTTTGTTTGTTTGTTTGATTAATTAACGGTCCTATTAACAGCTATGGTCATGTTAGGACGGCGTCCCATGTATGCGGTGTGTATGCGTGTATGTTGTGCGAGGTGCATGTTTTGGGAGACTGCGGTAAATTCATGTTATGTCTTGTTTAGTGGAAACTATTGCCCTTTTTATAGTGCTATATCACTGAAGCATGCCACCGAAGACACCAAGCAACACAATCCCCACCCGGTCACATTATACTGCAGGTAAGGGCTTAGAATTGTACCTGCTGCCCCCTATTGCATGATCGTAAAAGGCGATCTAAATTAGGATCTTATCTTTTCTATTCTTCCTTACTGACTTTATCCTTCCTAATGCCTCCGGCACCGCCTCACTTTTGGCCTTGAGTTGAGCGTTCGCCCCTGTGAGGAAGGCTCTGGGTTCTGTCCCCTGGCCGAGACACCCCTAAGTCCATAAAAGTGGTAGTTCCTGCTCCTGCTTAGCGCTCAGCGAAAAGGGAGTGGGACGACTGGTTCGCCCGTTGTCAGTATAATGTGACCGGGTGGGGTGTGTTGCTTGGTGTCTTCGTCGGCATGCTCCAGTGATATAGCACTATAAAAAGGGCAAAACTTCCACTATACAAGAAGACAACATGAATATACCGCAGTCTCCTGAAACACACCGCATACATGGGATGCCGTTCTTACATGACCATAGCTGTTAATGGGACGTTAATTAATCAAACAAACAAACAAACACATTATACTGACAACGGGCGAACCAGTCGTCCCACTCCCCGTTTGCTGAGCGCTAAGCAGGAGCAGATACTACCACTTTTATAGACTTTGGTGCGTCTCGGCCAGGGGACAGAACCCAGAGCCTTCCTCACAGGGGCGAACGCTCAACTCATGGCCAAAAGTGAGGCGGTGCCAAGGGAGGCATTAGGAAAGATACAGTCCGTTAGGAAGAAAAGAAAAGATAAGATCCTAAACTTAGTCGCCTTTTACGATCATGCAATAGGGGCAGCAGGTACAATTCTAACGCCCTACCAGCAGGGCCGTCCTTACATGACCATAGCTGTTAATAGAAAGTTTATTAATCAAACAAACTACTCCCTGTTTGACGAGCGCTAAGCAGGAACAGAAACTACTACTTTTATAGACTTTGGTGTATCGCGGCCAGGGGACAGAACCCAGAGCCTTCCTCTAAGGGGCGGAAGATAAAGTGTGTTGGGAAGAAAGAAAAAAAAATCCTAAATTTAGCCGCCTTTTACGATCATGCAATAGGGGCAGCAGGTACAATTCTAACGCCCTACCTGCAGGGCAGTCTTCTTTGACCGCTAAAATACACCGCAGATAACTGTTGGTATGCTTTTATTTGTTTGTTTGTTTGTTTGTGTGTTTGTATTATGTAAGGACGACCTCCAATGTATGCGGTGGGTTGGTATGTAGACGCGCCAGTTGGAATCCATTCTATCACCAAAACCATTGGGAGATTGTGTCGTAACGCTGGATTTCAAGGCTTTTACAGCAACCACTCTCTACGTGACACTGCTGCCACAAGATGGTTTGAAGTTGGCATAGACGAACAACTCATTGCTGAAAAAACTGCATTGATTGCATATATGTTGCCTCGATTTGATGACGTTTGGTCTGTCTCGGTCAGGGGACAGAACCCAGAAGAGAAAAGATAAGATCCTAAACTTAGTCGCCTTTTACGATCATGCAATAGGGGCAGCAGGTACAATTCTAAGGCCCTACCTGCAGGGCGATACTAGAATAAAATAGATCATAATAATCACCTGCAATAATTTATAACATGTTATTGCCACCATACTTTGACTTCTGAGTTTCGATTTGACAGGAACTTTCTGTGTTCTCAGGCTCCATCCCCCACCTCTTCAGTCCTTAATTGACCATAACTGTTTATTACATGATATGCCGTAAACAAGAGATCCCAGAGGGATCTTGGCGCCCACCAAAGAATGATCTATGTCTGACAATGGAAAGAGGGATCTTTTCTCTGCTTTTCAAACTTTTGCAAACATACTACATATAAAATTTGAGACAGATCGCTTCAGTACTTTCTGAGAAATAGCAGTAACAAACTTCAACTATCAAAATCCAAGATGGCTCCTTGGCGGCCATCTTGTAAATCGATCGGTCCCAAATCGAAATATGCACAACTAGGGCCATAGAGGAACCTATATATGAAATTTGAGACAGATTCATTCAATACTTTCTGAGAAATAGTGATAACAAACTTTAACTATCAAATTCCAAGATGGCAGCCTGGCGGCCATTTTGTTGACCGATCGATCCAAAAACGCATTATGCACAACAAGAGCCCTAGGGAAACCTACATATGAAATATGAGAAAGATCCCTTCAGTACTTTGTGAGAAATAGCGATAACAAACTTTAACTATCAAATTCCAAGATGGCAGCCTGGCGGCCATTTTGTTGACCGATCGATCCAAAAACGCATTATGCACAACAAGAGCCCTAGGGAAACCTACATATGAAATATGAGAAAGATCCCTTCAGTACTTTGTGAGAAATAGCGATATTAATCTTTAACTATCAAAATCCAAGATGGCTGCCTGGTGGCCATTTTGTTGACCGATCGATCCAAAAACGCATTATGCACAACTAGGGCTCTAGGGGAACCTACATATGAAATTTGAGAAAGATCCCTTCAGTACTTTCTGAGAAATAGCGATAACAAACTTTAAGTATTAAAATCCAAGATGGCTGCCTGGCGGCCATCTTGTTAACCGATTGGTCCCAAAATGCAATATGCACAACTAGGGCCCTAGGGGAACCTACATATGAAATTTGAGAAAGATCCCTTTAGTACTTTCTGAGAAATAGCGATAACAAACTTTAAGTATTAAAATCCAAGATGGCTGCCTGGCGGCCATCTTGTTAACCGATTGGTCCCAAAATGCAATATGCACAACTAGGGCCCTAGGGGAACCTACATATGAAATTTGAGAAAGATCCCTTCAGTACTTTCTGAGAAATAGCGATAACAAACTTTAACTATCAAAATCCAAGATGGCTGCCTGGCGGCCATCTTGTTAACCGATTGGTCCCAAAATGCAATATGCACAACTAGGGCCCTAGGGGAACCTACATATGAAATTTGAGAAAGATCTCTTCAGTACTTTCTGAGAAATAGCGATAACAAACTTTAAGTATCAAAATCCAAGATGGCTGCCTGGCGGCCATCTTGTTAACCGATTGGTCCCAAAATGCAATATGCACAACTAGGGCCCTAGGGGAACCTACATATGAAATTTGAGAAAGATCCCTTCAGTGCTTTCTGAGAAATAGCGATAACAAGAATTGTTAACGGACGGACGGACGGAAGGACGGACGGAAGGACGGACGGACCACGGACAAAAAGCGATTTGAATAGCCCACCATCTGATGATGGTGGGCTAAAAAAGAGAATAACCGTTACAGAAATATATTTGGATTGATCTCATAGCAGTTTTTACTTTATTCAACCTCTACACGCGATTCGTTTTTATTAGGTCACCTGAGACGAAGTCTCAAGTGACCCATTCTGATCGCCTTTTGTCCGTCGTCGTGCGTCGTCCTTTTTCGACTTCTTCCCCAAAACTGCTGAAGCAATTTCAAAGAAATTTTGCACAAACCTTTTAAGGCATAAGGACAAATCAAAATTGTGAATTATATAGTCCCCACCCCCCAGGGAGCTGTGGGAGGGGCCAAAAGGGGTAAAATTGAGTAAAATTTCAAAAATCTTCTTCTCTACTCACAGATGTGGTAGAATCAAATGCTCTTCATAGATAGAAAGGTATTAAGGTCATTAACAAAAATTGAAATGTGAATTATATGACCCTGAGGTCTCTAGTTTCCCCCTGGGGAGGGGTTAAGTTTACTATAGTTTATATAGGGAAAACACATTTATGCGCATTCTTTGGTCATTTGTTATAGGAAATGAGTCAAATCTTGTCAGAATTATCAGTATGAGATGACCATTTAAATCTATCAACAAATTTTCTATTACTGACATCCAGGGGCCTTAGGGGCGGGGTCAAATAGGCTAAAACTTCAAAAATCTTCTTCTGAAATTCTGGTAATGGTAGAATCAAATACTTTTCATAAATAGAAAGGTCTTAAGGGCCTTTACAAAAAATGTGAATTATATGACCCTGGGGTCTCACGTTTCCTCCTGGGGAGGGGGTCAAATTTACTAAAGTTTATATAGGAAAAACACATTAATGAGCATTGTTTTGCTCAATTTTCATAGGAAATGAGTCAAACTCGGTTAGAATTATTAGCCTGAGATAGCATTTTGATATCATATCCACATTGGTCCTGGCCGACCCCCTGGGGGCAGAGGGGCGGGGCTAAAAAAGGGTCAAATAGGCTAAATCTTCAAAAATCTTCTAAAATTCTGGATATAGTAGAATCAAATAATTATAGATGGAAAGGTCTTAAAGTGTTTAATAAAAAATGTAAATTATATGACCTTGGGGTCTCACGTTACCCCCTGGGAGGGGTCAAGTTTACTTAAGTTTTTATAGGAAAAACATATTTGTGAACATTATTTGCCCAATTTTCATAGGAAATTAGTCAAACTTGATTAGAATTATTAGCCTAAGATATAGCATTTTAACATCCATATCCTTCCTCGATGACCTCCTGGGGGACCAGAGGGGCAGGATCAAACAGGGTCAAAATGATTAAAATTTCAAAAAATACCTCTGCGTTCGCAGGTTTGATGGAAGCAAATACTCTAAATAGGGTTTCGGACACAGGCATTTGGTCGTTCTATCCGTCAGCCATTCCAGAGTATGCTTATGCTCCAGCGGAAGCATTTGAAACCACACCTGATGTACCGAACGAAATTCCATCAGCCAATGAACTGCCAACTGTTCTTGACACATCACTGGATATCCTTGCTGATGCAGCACCAGCAGCCATTGCTGATGACGTACCGTCTTTGGAAACGGCAATTGCACTTCCGGACAGATCCAAGGATACATTCCTAGACATCCTAGCTGAGGCTGCTTTGTCAGCGATATCCCCGAGCAACTTGGATCATGTTGTGACCAATACAGATCTGAAGATACCAGATGCTGATGTTCCGACTTTGCTTCAAGCTCTGGGTAATGGTAATTTCACTCTTACAGACAACACCTGGAATTGGAACACCGATTTAGATGCTATTTTCGATCTTCCAGAGTCTGCGAAAAAAACAACAATTCTACGTCTGCCATTACAAGTCATAGACTTTAACCAGTAATGAAATCATTGAAGGAAAAAGGCATGATGTACCGAACGACATTGGAGGCAAAACAGCAGAAAGAAAAGGGAAAGGCGAAAAGGAGAGCTAAGAAAGGAGAACAAAGAAAACAAGAAACCCATAGGCCTTAACGGTCACCTGAGTTAGAATATATAATGAAACAAATTAAAGATATATAAACACTCTATGCTGGGCCTTGAAGTTGGTCAGTGATTTATAAATTTGACTTTTTAGACTATGAAGAGTTTTTGCTTCCATCAAACCTGTGAACTTAGAGGTATCTTTTTTTTTTTAAATTTTAATCATTTTGACCCTGTTTGGTCCTGCCCCTCTGGTCCCCAAGGGGCTCATCGAGGACGGATATGGATGTTAAAATGCTATATCTAAGGCTAATAATTCTAATCAAGTTTGACCAATTTCCTATGAAAATTGGTCAAATAATGTTCACAAATATGTTTTTCTTATATAAAGTAAAGTAAACTTGACCCCTCCCCAGGGGGTAACGTGAGACCCAAAGGTCATATAATTCACAATTTTTATAAAACACCTTAAGACCTTTCCATCTAATTTATTTTTGATTGCTACTATTTCCAGAATTTTAGAAGATTTTCTGAAGTTTTAGCTCTATTTGACCCTTTTTTATAGCCCCGCCCCTCTGCCGCCCAGGGGGCAGGCCAGGACCAATGTGAATATGATATTAAAATGCTATCTCAGGCTAATAATTCTAACCAAGTTTGACTCATTTCCTATCAAAATTGAGCAAAAAATGCTAATTAATGTGTTTTTCCTATATAAACTATAGTAAAACTTGACCACCACCTCCTAGATGGGAAACATGAGACCCCCAGGGTCATATAATTTACATTTTTTATAAAAAAAAACTTTAAGACCTTTTTTCATCTATAAAGTGTTTTTATTCGCCTACCATTTCCAGAATTTAAGAAGAAGTATTTTTTGAAAGTCTTTTAGCCTATTTGACCCTTTTTTACCCCCCCCCGCCCTCTGCCCCCAGGGTGTCCGGCACCAGGACGCAATAAAGGATATGCATGTGTTTAAAATGCCTATCATCAGGCTGTGATAATTCTCACCAAGTTGGACACTTGTCGTTTTCCACATGAAAATTTGAGCAAACAACATGCTCATGAAATGGTTGTATTTCCCCTATATAAACTAGTAGTAAAAATGACAGGCCCCTCCCCAGGGGTGAAACGTGAGGACCCCCAGGGCCAAATAATTCACAATTCTTTGTAATAGGACGACCTTAAGCACCTTTCTATTATATGAAAAGTATTTGATTCTAAATTCTAAGTACCATTTTTCGCAGAATATCTCAGCAGAAGATTTTTAGAAGTTTTAAGAGAGCCTATTTTGAGCGCCCTTGACCAGGCCCGCCCATAAGGCCTACTGGGGGTCAGTCATATTGAACTACTTCAAAAATTGTTAATATACAAACTAAAATGGCCACATCTCATACTGATAGTTCTGTACAACATTTTGACTCATTATTCCTCTATTACAAGTGTGTGACCAAATAATTGCGGCAAAAATTTAGTGTTTTTTTTCCCAATATATGACTTTAGTAAACTTAACCGTCCATCCTGCCCCCAGGGGGACAAACTTAGAGACCCCCCAGGGTCATATAATTCACCAAAAACAATTTTTTTAAAAGGACCTTAAGACCGTTTTCTATCTATGAAGAGTATTTGATCCTACCACATCTGCGAGTAGAGAAGAAGATTTTTGAAATCTTACTCAATTTTACCCCTTTTGGCCCCTCCCACAGCCCCCTGGGGGTTGGGACCATACAATTTACAATTTTGATTGGCCTTATACCTTAGAAGGTTTGTGCAAAATTTCATTATAATTGCTTCAGCAGTTTTGGAGAAGAAGTCGAAAATGTAAATTGTTTACGGACATACGACTGATAAAAGGCGATTAGAATAGGTCACTTGATACTTCGTCTCAGGAGACCAAAAAAGTGGTATAAAGGGTAAATGTTTCAAAATAATATACAATATGTACGATAATATCAAATCCTGTGTGAAATTCCATTCGGACTTTTTCCCTTGTCAAGTTGGGGTACGCCAAGGTGAAAATCTCTCTCCATTTTTGTTTTCTGTGTTTCTTAATGATCTGGAGGAATTTTTGATATCTAAAGGTAGTACTTCTCTCCAAAATCTTAATGAGATTATATCCAGAGAGTTACGTATTTTATTATAAGTATTTGTACTATTGTACGCTGATGATACTGTTATTTTTGCGGAAAGTGTTGAAGGTATGCATGCTGCACTGAATAATTTCAGCAAATATTGTAAATTGTGGAAGCTAGAAGTAAATGTTAATAAAACTAAAGTAATGATATTTAGCAAAAGAAAGTGTAGACGGCAAAACAACTTTATACTCGATTAATGAAATATTGGAAATTGTAGACTGCTTTACATATCTCGGAATTACTTTTAAATTGAACGGACATTTTGTGGCGGCTAAGAAGCTTATAGAACAGGCACAAAAATCTGTATTTTCAATTTTAAGAAAATCCGAAATCATTCAATACCAGAAGATCTACAACTTATTTGTTTGATTAATTAACGTCCTATTAAAAGCTATGGTCATGTAAGGACGGCCTCCCATGTATGCAGTGTGTTGCGTGTATGTTGTGCGAGGTGCGTGTTTCGGGAGACTGCGGTATATTCATGTTGTGTCTTCTTGTATAGTGGAACTCATGCCCTTTTTATAGTGCTATATCACTGAAGCATGCCGCTGAAGACACCAAGCAACACCCCCCACCCGGTCACATTATACTGACAACGGGTGAACCAGTCGTCCCCACTCCGTTTTTTGCTGAGCGCTAAGCAGGAGCAGAAACTACCACTTTTACAGACTTTGGTGTGTCTCGCCATGTGGACAGTACCCAGAGCCTTACTCACAGGGGCGAACGTTCAACGCAAGGCCAAAAGTGAGGCGGTGCCAAGGGAGGCATTAGGAAGGATGAAGTCAGTTAGGAAGAATAGAAAAGATAAGGTCCCTAAATTTAGTCGCCTTTTACGATCATGCAATAGGGGCAGCAGGTACAATTCTAACGCCCCTACCTGCAGGGCACGATCTACAAACATAAGCTATTTGACTCATTAGTTGAACCGATTCTGTTGAATGGGTCAGAAAATCTGGGGTTACGAAGATTTAAATTTTGCAAAAAGAATTTTAAATGTTACGGCTAGCACGCCTGGGTATATGATTTATAGTGAATTGGGGAGATATCCGTTAGAAATAAAGGTAAAGCTGAGAATGTTAAATTTTTGGAACAACCTTTTGTTAAATGAAAATAAATTAGTAATATTTTATATAGACTAATTGCGAGTTTAAGTCGCAATGGACAAATACGGTTTAAATGGTTAGATCGTGTTAAACAATTTTTTAATGATACTGGATTCACATATATATTTGAAGCATGAAGTTGCACAACGTCTACGTGACGCCTTTATACAAAAATGGTTCGCAGACATAGAATCCTCGTCCAAATGTCTGTTTTATTCAAAATTAAAAAAAAATATTTTCGAAAGTTATTTAACAAAGTTATCGGAACAAAACAGAATTACTATTACAAAATTTCGTACCTCAAATATAAAGTTCCCTATCGAAACTGGGCGATGGCTCGGTATCCCAAAAGAAAATAGAATATATAATTTATGTCAAGTTGATATCGGAGATGAATTTCACTATCTTTTCAAATGTCAAAAAAGGGAAATTAAAGCTATTAGAGAAAAATATTTTGCTCAGTACTACACCAAATATCCTACTTTTTTAAAATTAGAGCGTCTTTTGAATATCTGCAGTATACAAGTTTTAAACAAATTCGCAATTTTTCTAAGAAAGATAATGAAATTACTTTAAATTAAACATTATACGATTATAACTCTATGTATTTTTATATCTTGTACATGTATATTTTGTGTCCATCTTGTCATGTATATGTCTATGTATATCATTATGTCCTCATGTAACACATTTTCATGTTTCTGAGTTAACAAATAAAATCTTGAAATCTTGAAAATCTTGATCTTGATAAGTTGTGAAATATTCGATCCGGCATAAAGCCACATCACGAAAACTACAAACGAATCAAGCCTCCACATGCCTATGTTGAAGTCCGCCTCTTTTATACCGAACAATCCTTGCATATCTTTTTTCCTACCTAAAATTTTCTCTAACTTGTGATGTCCAATTATGTCCTAAGCTACAACTTGCTGGACCAAAGCTGCCCTCTTACCTGCTTTGCTCGGCAACGTCTACTCAGGTAGTCGTAGCCTTTCTTTGGAAGTGGGTCCTTTTCCGAATTGGAATAAACAATATGAGTATTTACAATGCTCAAATTGATAACAAATCATATGTACCTCCACCATTTCTTACCTGCCCTGCCGACAGAGTAATAGGCTCTCATTTGGTCTGATTTATCCACACCACCCATGTACTTGTTATAGGGATCAACCAACTAAATAAAAAAGACCTTCGAAATGGCCCCTGTGTATACAAGATTGAGCACAGGATAGAATTTTAACCCGGCCGCTGATTGGCTGACTAATTATGAATTTCCAAAGTAAAAATGTTTTCTGACAGGTAATTATTCCTAGATAACAATGATATCAATTTGGAAATTCATATTGAGATTTAGGTTCAAAATATCAATTTTGATAATGAATAGGTAAACACATTAGAATTTCAGGATTTTTAGTGCAAAATGCGCGCTGATTTCAATAAAGCTACCCTGGTTGGTGTTTGAGCAGAAGATCCCAAACTTTTTTTTCTGTCTAGTGTTATAGGAGAACCTAGACTTTAATTATAGAACACAATAGCTAACTAATATTCCTTTGTTTTAATAATACAGTACAAAACTTTAACAAAGTTTAACACTGTGGTCTATGTAAAATTATTTAGTTGATTGCTATCTCTCTTATAGTTTAACATTACAGCTAGGCTTACGTGCGCCATCATATGGCTGCTGAGTAGTTGACAAAAATGTCAGCTGCCTCTTGTCTTTTTGTAGGAGGGTGGCAATCATATTTCCTCTCTGCATTTGAAGTTACTCACCATCATGCTTTAGCTCAGCATGAAGAAGTTAGATACAGGTAAACCTTTCCTGTTTTGCATAATAGTACCACACACAGGTGCTTACCAAATCCAGGTGTTCAGTAATAATACTGAAACTCAAGAATCAGTCATAGTACAGATTTCAATTTCAAACAAAATTTTATTTCAAACAAGTTAAAATAGGATTCGAACAACAGGCAGTGACTATGTAAGTTCTCTCCCTGGTAACAAAAATGTATGTATACAAATGACATGAAAGAGTATTTGAAAGCATTTGAAAGGATATGTTTCAGAAGTCATGACAATATATGATATATTATTAATGAGATTATAGATAGTAATTTTGTTTTTCAAAAGGTATAATAATGAAGAAATGAGAATGCAGCAGCCATAAGGAAATTACCTTCATCCACCAGATACAGACCAGAAAGTCCATGTGGCTAATAAGCCGATGGTTATCCACCAATAGGATTCGGAAATTCTACCATGGCTGCTGTATTCACGTTTTGTTTGTTTGCTTATCAACTCACCTGGCCCGGCGTCCGTCTGTCCGTCAACATTTCCTTTAAATCGCTACTAGTCATATAGTTCTGCATGTATTGTAACCAAATTTGGCTAGAAACATCCTTGGGGGAGGGGGAAACAGAACTTGTATAAATTTTGGCTCTGAACCCCCAGGGGCAGGAGGGCGGGGCCCCAATAGGGGAATATAGAAGTAAATCCTTTAAATCGCTTCTAGTCATAGAGTTCTGAATGGAATGTGACCAAATTTGGCCCACAAACATCCTTGGGGGAAGGGGAACAGAACTTTTATACATTTTGGCTCTGATCCCTCGGGGGCAGGAGGGACGGGGCCCAATAGAGGAAATTGAGGTAAATCCTTTAAATCGCTACTTGTCATAGAGTTCTACATGGATTGTAACCAAATTTGGCCACAAACATCCTTTGGGGGAAGTAGAACAGAATTTGTATAAATTTTGGCTCTGGTCCCTCGGGGGCAGGAGGGGCGGGGCCAAATAGGGGAAATAGAGGTAAATCCTTTAAATCGCTACTCGTCATAGAGTTCTAAATGGAATGTAACCAAATTTGGCCACAAACATCCTTGGGGGAAGAGGAACAGAACTTGTATAAATTTTGGCTCTAGTCCCTCGGGGGCAGGAGGGGCGGGGCCCAATAGGGGAAATAGAGGTAAATCCTTTAAATCGCTACTTGTCATAGAGTTCTACATGAATTATAACCAAATTTGGCCACAAACATCCTTGGGAGTAGGGGAACAGAACTTGTATAAATTTTGGCTCTGGTCCCTCGGGGGCAGAAGGGGCGGGGCCTAATAGGGGAAATAGAGGTAAATCCTTTAAATCGCTACTTGTCCTAGAGTTCTGCATGGATTATAACCAAAATTAGCCACAAACATCCTCGGGGAAGGGAAACAGAACTTGTATAAATTTTGGCTCTGATCCCTCAGGGGCAGGAGGGGCGGGGCCCAATAGGGGATATAGAGGTAAATCCTTTAAATTGCTACTTGTCCTAGAGTTCTGCATGGATTGTAACCAAAATTAGCCACAAACATCCTTGGGGGAAAACAGAACTTGTATAAAATTTTGGCTCTGCTGACCCCCCGGGGGCGGGGCCATATAGGGGAAATAGAGGTAAATCCTTTAAATCGCTACTTGTCATAGAGTTCTACATGAATTATAACCAAATTTGGCCACAAACATCCTTGGGAGTAGGGGACAGAACAGAACTTGTATAAATTTTGGCTCTGACCCCCCGGGGGCGGGGCCCAATAGTGGAAATAGAGGTAAATGCTTTAAATCGCTACTTGTCATAGAGTTCTGCATGGATTGTAACCAAAATTAGCCACAAACATCCTCTGGGGAAGGAAACAGAACTTGTATAAATTTTGGCTCTGATCCCCAGGGGGCAGGAGGGGCGGGGCCCAATAGGGGAAATAGAGGTAAATCCTTTAAATCGCTACTTGTCATAGAGTTCTGAATGGAATGTAACCAAATTTGGCCACAAACATCCTTGGGGGAAGGGGAACAGAACTTGTATAAATTTTGGCTCTGGTCCCTCGGGGGCAGGAGGGGCGGGGCCCAATAGGGGAAATAGAGGTAAATGCTTTAAATCGCTACTAGTCATAGAGTTCTAAATGGAATGTAAACCAAATTTGGCCACAAACATCCTTAGGGGGGGAGGGGGAAACAGAACTTGTATAAATTTTGGCTCTGACCCCCCGGGGGCGGGGCCCAATAGTGGAAATAGAGGTAAATCATTTAAATCGCTACTTGTCCTAGAGTTCTGCATGGATTGTAACCAAAATTAGCCACAAACATCCTCGGGGAAGGGAAACAGAACTTGTATAAATTTTGGCTCTGATCCCTGGGGAATAGGGTAAATCTAGGGGCGGGGCCAAATAAGGGAAGGGCCGGTGAGCTTTATGTTTGGCTCTGTCCCCGGCCGTCCGACCGTCCGTCCGTCGCTACTAGTCATAGAGTCTACATGGATGTAACCAAATTTGGCCACACATCCTTGGGGGAAGGGAACAGAACTTGTTAAATTTTGACTCTGCGGGTACTAAAGCTTTAAATCCTCTCTATAGAGTTCTACATGGATTGTAACCTAAATTTGGCCACAAACATCCTTGGGGGAAGTGGAACAGAACTTGTATAAAGTTTGGCTCTGGTCCCTCGGGGGCAGGAGGGGCGGGGCCCAAATAGGGGAAATAGAATAGTAGGTAAATGCTTTAAAATCGCTACTAGTCAATAGAGTTCTAAATGGGAATGTAACCAAATTTTGGCCACAAACATCCTTTTGGGGAAGGGAACAGAACTTGTATAAATTTTGGCTCTGATCCCTCGGGGGCAGGAGGGGCGGGGGCCAATAGGGGAAATAGAGGTAAATCCTTTAAATCGCTTCTAGTCAGAGTTCTGCATGGATTGTAACCAAATTTGGCCACAAACATCCTTGGGGGAAGAAGAGCAGAACTTGTATAAAGTTTGGCTCTGGTCCCTGGGGGGGGCAGGAGGGGGCGGGGCCCAATAGGGGAAATAGAGGTAAATCCTTTAAATCGACTACTAGTCATAGAGTTCTGCATGGATTGTAACCAAATTTGGCCACAAAAATCCTTGGGGGAAGGGGAACAGAACAGGTATATAAGTGTATTGCTAGAAATTGTAACAAATTTGGCTGGATCCCTCGGGTGCAGGAGGGGCGGGGCCCAATAGGGGAAATAGAGGTAAATGCTTTTAAATTCGCTACTAGTCAATAGAGTTCTAAATGGATTGTAACCAAATTTGGCCACAAACATCCTTGGGGGAAGGGGAACAGAACTTGTAAAAATTTTGGCTCTGATCCCTCGGGGGCAGGGAGGGGCGGGGCCCAATAGGCGGAAAATAAGAGTGTAATTCTATAAATCGCTACTTGTCAAGAGTTCTGCATGGATTTGTAACCAAATTGACCACAAACATCCTTGGGGTAGAAGGGAAGCCGTACTAATGTATAGCATTTTGGCTCTTGATCCCCCAGGGGCAGAGTAGGGTAGGGGCCCAATAGGGGATTTAGAGTAGTTTAATATTAAAATTCATTCAGAAAAGAAACAATTGAACCTGTATTC
>NW_027187818.1:0-61632 GCF_041381155.1 Argopecten irradians
GATCGGGAAATAAAGAAGAAATCGTGAATTAAAAACTTTTTACTTTACGAATGCGCTTCTCAATTTTATAAGTTATTATTTTAAAATGAATCTTTCCGTCCTTTTGTATGGGTGCTGCTTAAGCATTCCGTATAAAAAGGAATATTTCATAGTATTGATTTTGATTGATACATAACTATATTTACCATATACGTATCGTATAGATACCATATATGTACCTCACAAATTACGCAGTGTTTGTGTGAGCATATACACTTAAACACAATACAAAGTACTATTTTTTTTCTTCGATTTGGTCTTATATTTATGGAAAATTGATCTAATAATTCTGAACAAAATTGTCTAGAAATACATGCCATAGTTCGTGTACTAATTCCCAAACCCCCTATTTTTTGATGACATCAGTCTATATAGAGACCGTCTTATTTAAGACTTCGTGTCTAATTTGGTGACCGAGTCGAATATTGCAGCGGTGATCTAATTTTCAGTGACGAGTCTAATTTTTAGCGACTGGGTCAAATTGTGATGGCTCAGTCTAATATTACAGCAATTATCTAATTTTAACGACCGGGTCGAATTTTGATGACCTCAGTCTAATTTTATAGTGGTGGCCAAATTTTCAGCGACCGGGACTAATGTTGGTGACATCAGTCAAATATCATAGAGACGGCCTTGGGTCAAATATTGAAGGTTCAAAGGAGTTCACTGACATGTCCTTATTTTGTGTTTTAAAGTTTCTCTACTAGTTTGAATTTTGACACCATTTTCTAAAAAAAAAATATCACTTATTATCTATGTCTTAAATTTATTCGACGGCCGAATTACGACGACCTTATCTAAACTTGCCATCACTAGCTAGTATAGTCTATTTCATCGTGCACCTGTACGATATCACTTATTATCTATGTCTTAAATTTATTCGACGGCCGAATTACGACGACCTTATCTAAACTTGCCATCACTAGCTAGTATAGTCTATTTCATCGTGCACCTGTACGATATCACTTATTATCTATGTCTTAAATTTATTCGACGGCCGAATTACGACGACCTTATCTAAACTTGCCATCACTAGCTAGTATAGTCTATTTCATCGTGCACCTGTACGATATCACTTATTATCTATGTCTTAAATTTATTCGACGGCCGAATTACGACGACCTTATCTAAACTTGCCATCACTAGCTAGTATAGTCTATTTCATCGTGCACATGTCTTAAATTATAGCCAGGTCTAAAGAAAATAGTTTGAGGTCGATAACTAATAGAACGGTCTTGTGTATGTATAGTGTATCGTCTCTAATGTAGCTTACGACCGCTTTATAGCTATACCAATATACTTCCAAGAATTCATGTTTACAAGGATTGATGTTTACAATAAGAACTTAAAATAAAATCGGTTTCTAAATATAAGTTTCATACATGTCAAGGACATCCAAGATGTCAAGAGTTTTTACACTTGGATACAATTTTAAGTGTAACAAGAAGTGAAATTATTGAACCTGGAATATTAAGCATGACATGATGGATGATTAAAAATACCTTTACCATACATATTGTTGTTGAACACCAAAATGTGCTATTCTAACAATTTAAACTAGATCATTTAAATAAGTAGAGATAATCACTCACCGTAGTCCACACCAGAATTACAAATCGAAACAAAAATTTTTACAAAATTGCATCAGCAAATCAAAGTGTGATTTTTTTTTCTATACAGAGACATCATCTTGTAAATCCTTGAGACATAAATAATTTAATTACTATTTAATGTATATTTTTTATAATATGATCATGTCCTAGCTATTATGTACGGTGTATTACTACTTACCAGAATACATCGTCTAACCGATATAAAATTATTTCAAGGATGTATATACATAGAACTCATCATCACAATCTTTAATTGTGAACGAAAAGTTGTATCTAAATTGAAATCATAAATGTTTATCTGTACATTCGTACATCTGAGTTTAATGTAGCAGTGGAGCTCCGATAATCTGGATAATACCACATGTACAATAACCGTACTTAAGTTTGATCTTCTATCGAAAACCAATGTACCATAACTGACTGCACACGCTACATTTTGAAAAAAAGTCTACAGGTAAACGCCCGTGGCTCAATCGCGACATCTCGGAGTAATTTCCGTGAACCTTCGGAAATATATCACCTCGAGTGCATGCATGGAGGGGCACGTGGTATGTTCACGTGGTGTGTACGTCATATTCCAAAATGGCTGCGCCCATGAAATGGCATGAAATCAACACGAAGTAACGCAGTACGTTTTTGTTTGATGTGTTCTAGCACAACAAAGCGTCTGGAACCAGAAATACAAATCTGAAGGCGTTTGTGATAAGCTAGAGATGGGACATGTATTTCCGAAGACCACGCGAAACAGGTGAATATATGCGGTTCTTGTTTGAATAAATTTAAAACCTGAAGAATGAAGTATAATTATTTTGTTAAGAGTTCTGTTTTAAATATGCAGTTCGTGTACACTCTATACTGATATGTTTATACTATTATTAGTTAATAGTGCTTGTAATTTATCTATGCATCAATGTAAATGATTGAAAAGACATATTAATTGATATTGCATGTTGATGTTTGATTTTTTTTCAGAAGGAAAGAATTAATTTCACAATCACAAAGACGGCATAGAAATGAGATCGTATATTCCTTTGGTGATCCGGTGATCCATATGCACTTAACAGAGGAATAACAGTATGGCACACAGAAAGTACCAGTAGAACTACCACTTCAAAATGATTATGTAAATGTTAAATCCATGGTATATCTGTATTGCATTAATGCACAAGATAAGAATATCTTCTTGTTTTGATAAATATATTATGCAAATGAATTATAAGCGAATGACAGAGATACAATTATGCTGTACAGTATATATTGTTATATAATATTGTATGTGAATATCTTCATTTTATTCAATTACATTTATAATACTGCGTAATGTATTCCTAAGAGTAAGATACATGCAACACAATACCTGAACAAAACATACATGTATATGCACAGGGGTTTGACATTCTGCCAAAAATATATACATGTATATATATATACTGCATTGTATGTATTATTGCGTGCATGTATGGAACATTTATTATAAGTTCACATTATTTTTTATTCAATCTTCAAGTCCAATACGGTTTTGATATCAGGATCATCACAAAATGTAAACTTACCTATAGGCACAATTATGTTTCAAATAATGTTGATGGTATTTGTGTTTTGCAGGCCTATAAAGATTGACATATGGAAAGGCCATTACTTATCACTTCAAAATATGGGATGTCAAAGATGCACCATGTATATATGCAGTCATCAAAACTAAGAGGAGACATTACCTTATGAATACCGCATAATGGAGGAGATTCTGAATGTACATGAATGCCTATATAGATGTGCATGTATATATTGTCTCTTGAAAAGGTGTCAGCAAATCTTCATTTTTTTTCCATTGCATATTATTTTCTTAACAAGCATTTGATATGATCTGAGCCTCTGAGGAAAGTTAAGTGATTAAAATGTCTGGTTTAGGTTTTTTATGACTAAGTCAAAATTATTTTGAATTGTCATAATAAGATCACTTGCTTGATCAAGAACAGCTATAGTTTTGCCCAAGTTTGTCTATTTTGTAAATATTTTCTTCCATTAATATTACAAAAATACATACTACTTAATATGAAAAAAAAAGCATGACGATTGTTTGTGACGAAGAAGTGTAAAGTGCAATATACAGTAAAGTGTACAGCTTGAAATATTTATGCTTTTACTGATCAATGGTTTACCAGTATTTGATTTTCTCTTTCCAGGAAAAGTTATCAAAAGACACCACTGAATGCCAAGTTTGAAAGTTTGTTTTGGATGTGACAGCACATAGCATAAGATAAATGGAAAAGACACAAGTTTAAGGCTATCTGGATTCCCTTGTCATCGCAACAACCTTTTAATACACCTATGTGTGTCCAGTTCGAAAAAGTGGCCCTACCATTCTTGGATATTGTAAAATAACTGTCACTAAAACATATACCAGTTCATCAGACTTTTTAGTAACCTAAGTGACTTTCAGATTTCACTATTCAATAGAACATCAATCGCCAAATTGATAAGTAAATAAAGAGAAAAAGTATTAAAATCAAAGATTCTTATTTCTTTTAAGGTAATTTAGCATACAGGGTACAACCTACTTAATAATACATATGTATATGGAAAATCAAAAATGTTAAATTTTCTTGTCCAAGTGTTTTCATTTGATATGTTCAGTATGTATAGTTTCCCTTCAAGCCAAGTACTGGTATACATGTAAAACAGACATTAAAAATTATGTATTTAGTAATAAATAGCTGTGGTATTATGTGATTTAAATACTTATTACCAGGTACTCCTGTTTATTCTTTAGAGAAAAAAAACAACAAACTACAAGACATTCTATTGGAGCTGCATGCAGTGCATGTGACTGGGTGCATGGTTAAGATATGACAAAATACAACAAGACACTGAAGGTCACAGAGTTTGAATCCCATTTGTGGCAGTTTTCCTGTATTAATGCTGGGGTTTTTGTTTTTCTCTAGGTACTCCAGATTTCTTCGATCCTAGCTATTAAACATGCTAATCAAACCACACCAGGCAAACAAAGTATCTGTTTTCTTTTTCACACTCACCAAAAACATCCTAACCAATGATGTGGAGTCAGAATTCATTATTAAAATCAAAATATATGTAGTTCTTTTATTCCTAATGACTTCCTACTTTTCTTGCATCAAGATACATTGGAACCCAGGTATAATGAAATCCTCACCAGAGAATGGAGTACAAATTGTAGCTAACATGTGTACCGGTATGTACATTCTGTACATGGAAATCATTCTAATATAATTTGAAACAATAAAACAGTTTAGCATCAGCATTTCTTTCAATATTTGATATATAGATGTTTTGATATTTGAGATATAGATGTTGATTATTGTAAATTCTGCCTTAGCACCATCTCTGTATAAAGACCACCTGCTTATAATTTTTTAAACGACTTTTAAGTGTCTAAAATGGATGTTTATAACACAATTTAGTCTGTGTATAAAGTGGAAAGATCTATATTATAGATAAGTTTGACTATAGTTATCAAATGCACACAAAAACACAGTACATCAGATGTGTCCTCTAGTAAATAGATTACTTTTACATTTAAACATTTTGAGGCAGAGTGGTCAAGGTGTTCCAACAGTACCACTACTCCTTCACCTCTTGGTTTCAAGTTTGAACCCTAATAGGCAAGCTACCAAAGTACTGATCATTGGTTTATTGATTTTCTCTGTATAATTCAGCTTCCTCCAACTAAACATGGTACAAGGTAATCTCACCAAGGTACAATACAATAGGCAGTAAAGATCTTTGCAAATGCTCACATAGGGTAAGAGAAAAAGAATCGTTCACTCTCTTTTGGTGAGACGGGAGATCTCGACCCTCGGGATAAGATTTTTATACTTTTTGTTTGTTTGAATTTTACTCCTTGGTTTGTTATCCTGTCTCGGCCCAAAGGGGTTTTATGATTTTATTACTTTTTAATATTCAACCTATATTGTTTGTGTGATATATTGGTTCTTTGGTAGTATATGCGTTAAAGTTGGAAAAATAATACTGTATTATAAGTCCTAGGCCAATCAAATATAACCTAAAGATCCTTGGAGAGTCTGAGAAGAGTGTCCTCTACCAGATGTGAGGGAAACTTCTATAGGTAGGGTCTTTTAAGTCCAAAATCATGTCTAATCATCTTATGAGGTTTTGAAATATTAAGTTTGGGGAGTCTAATTGATACATATCAGTCGTCAGTGTTCGCTTATTTATATATACCTTTGAATACTGAAAAATACAGAAAAAACATGCTTATAATTAACCTCTGGAGAACAACAAAACAACCTTGTTATACAAATATACTTTCAGTAGTTTGTTATATGCACACGGCGGTGGCCGAGTGGTTAAGATGTCTCTCACTTAACACCACAAGCCCCTCCACTACTGGGTCACGAGTTCGAATTCAGGCAATGCCAGGTACAGGCCGCTGGTCAGAGGCTTTTCTCCGGGTACTCCTGCTTTTCTCCACCAACAAACCTCGCACGTCCTAACATGACCCCGACTGTTAATAGGAGGTTAAACAAATGAAACCCAAACCCATTATATGTAAACATATTACAGATATTGTATAGGAATATTGACAGGGACTGAAAATTACTGTGTTATTGAACTTAATTGTAAGAGTGTTTGTTATGAAATGTTTTACTGTACATACACTAGTTATTGTTATTTGGACTTTAAGGCCTAAACTTATAACATACATGTAACCACATGTGGAGCGTTGTAAATTAATTGTTTATGGAACACTAAATAGATATGGAGGAGCTGGGAATGTGACTGGGTGTTATGATTTAAATGAAACCTGTAACTGTAAGGTATAATTTAAGCCATAGTTATAAGTTATGATCAACCACAACATGTGGTCAAATATACATCCTTAAATGAATATATTTTTAAGTGGCATCTTCCAGTAATAGGAAATAAAACAAGTTTGGAAAGGGTACTTGCATGTCCACAAATAGATTCATATTCATATATGAATGGGCAGAAGAATTCAATCCATTTTCTGATTTTAAACCCATTTATCTTTATTTCTTCAGTTCACAAATTCAGATATCTGAATTAACAATATATACTCTTAAATATCTTCATATAAAATACAGATATCTATATATTGCTATAAGTATAGTATTATATAAATATCTGTAATATATTACAGATATCTGTAAAATATAGAATTGTTACATTTCTAAATTCAAAGACATATTTATTCAAAATCAATTGAAGATATCTGTAATTAAAATAAAGATATCCGTATTAAATGGGTATAAATATGCCATAATACCTGGCAATAAGAGTTATTTGATTAAAAGAATTGATGGTGGTCTGCAAAGGATCCTTTTCATGTAGTGCATTCATACCTTAGGATGATTTCTGAACACAGGCTATGGCCTCTATAATTAGCTCCTTCTTTAGCATCTTTCCCGGTGGGGGGGGGGGGGGGGGGGGGCCCCGATAGTCATACAGTATATTTTCATTCATTTTTCCAGTAACTGTCGAGACGTGCCTCAAAACTTTTGATATTTGGTGAGTTAACGACTTCGGGTGGTAGATTATTCCATGGAGATACAATGCGGGAGCTAAAACAGTATTTTCCAATGTCTCTTCATGCTGATAGCTACTCGAGGGTTTACTATAGCTGACATTATATCCACCTCTGGACTATCTCATAGTTATAGCTGTTGAAGTTGAACATTACTACATTAAACTAGTAAGCTTATATCCATAATTATCCATAGTATCCTAATAAATTTGGTATCCATCTACATGTATATAGACCCTATGTTTCCTCTGTGTTCTATGTCTATACATAAAAATATTGACTGATTGGAGTTCAGTCTCACTCTGCAATTATCTGTAGCCAAGGAGATACAAATGTATTTTACAGGTGACATGACAAAACTATAAAACATAAAGAAACGTTTGTATGGTCACTTTAATGTCTGCAATTTCAAATCGATGAATAATTAATCACATACGCGTATTATATCAATTTCACACAGACATCTTTCCGTGATATGAATAACAGTGACGGCGGCTGCATAGTCTCCTAACTTTACAACGAATACTAGGCCTAACTCAGGAAAATACAAATGAATGACAGTGTATTCAAAATAACTTGAAATCTAACAATAACGAGTATCGCACCAATCCTGCTCTGGTAGATTTTCTATCTCAGCATGCTGGCAACTGATCATTAAAGAAACTGACAGGAATTTCGCTCTTGTTTCAGTTTGCATTTCCTTATCAAACTTACTGAGCTGTGCTTTCGCCACTGTAAACATTGGCAGCCATATTTCTCTATTCGGAACCTATAGATAGATAAAGTCCGAGGGTTTCGAACTATGTCGTGATTCACGGCATGGCGGCTTCGGCACACACTCCCGAGGTGTTATATTTCCGAAGATTACCGGAAATTTCTCCGAGGGGATCCGATTGGCCCGTGGCTATGATCTGGGGCAGCCGTCGCTATGACAACACATACGTGTCAAGCTGCAGTGGTTATATTTGGATATTTTTCGGCATGTGGCGACATACGTCCTTGCTTCCGATGACCAGTTAGCCGGCCGGACACAGGTAAATCTGTCTATCACAGCGGGAGGCTGAAGAGTGTAGTCTGCGGATGAGGGTTGCACACATTTATCTTAAAATAAAGGTCATCTTCATTACACAATGAGTATTGAGAAACCGATTAAGTTCTTGTTGTTCACATCTAGCACCATAATTAGAGTATTCAGCGAAAGGAGTTACCTAAATTACTAAAACAACATGTCCCGTCACTGGCACGTCATTAACGCACCGATTACATAAAAGGAATTTGTGGTAATTGAAACTTATTAATGGCCAGTGTCAAGCTATCTTTTTTATCGCTATTATGAATAAACACTTAGATGTCAATTGATTTCGTGAGAATTTAGGAGGGTAATTATTGGTCACAAATCTAAATGATAATTTATTTTATTTCGTAATTTACAAAATTAATCTAAAAGGTTTTCAATAGTTACATAGAATTGTAAAGCATTCTACCCTTAGATTATGTACACTAGTACAAATACATGTACTTTAACTTAGTAGATACTGTGTTTCAATCGAGTTTGTAATAGCCAAAGAATATCTTCTCACTGGCGAATGTGGGTGTGAAATCATCTCTTTTGTAATATAAAGTATATTTGAAATGTTGTAATTTGCACTTATGGACCGTAAGGTCCACGGAATAAATTGAATTAAATAGGAGAATTGAAAAGGGTTAATTTAGTGCTTATTAGTGGTCGTTGGGACGATGTTCGATATTTTCGGTAACATTACGCCAATATAAAATAAGATACAATGCAAAAATATTTTCAGATTTTCTTTTACTCCGAGACATTACGATAGCAATATTTAGTGCACTCAATCCAGTGACAAAGCGGGGAAACCCATATCGATCGTAAACAATCGTTAAGCAAGATTAATAACTTATAATCTTTTGAAATTCTCTGTAATGTGCACAACTTTTATGACATACATGTTAATACAGAAACAAGACCCGAGTGTGCTTGTATTACAATGGAACACATTTTGTCAACATCGCTTATAAATGTACAGTTAATATTTGAAATTAAGAAATACAATTCACTTATAGTTATAATAATATGCATATTCAGTACATGTATTTAGAACCATGCATACCGGTAAATATTTTGTTCAATACACTATACATTTTGTGAATTTAACTCGGTATATTCATTTGTTCACAGCACGTTTCTATGTCATAATATGTAAATATTTTACGATGATTGGATAAGACGTCATAAGTTGTAATATCTTGTGCCTAATCCCTTTGTATTTATCAAGGTAATACAAAATATGTAATTCCTCTGTACACCAGAGCGAAATTCACAAATAATTACAAATGTATTCATCTTTCAGTTTCTTATAATTAAAGTATCATTTTGTTGGCTGCTACTGTATAGGATGCCGAATTTACGAGTGTCTAACTGAAAATCGAAAATCAAATAATAGATTTAAAAACAATATACCGTATTTCTGTATTATCTGTAATTACCTAGTAAATGGACAAAAACGAACGATCAGTAAGAAAATGTCAGTACAGATTCAGCTCAGGGAGGTTGACACGTGCAGTAAAAACTTATTTCTGCCATTATAACACACATACACACACATATATATATACATTAATAATTTATGTATGTGGTATATTTAAGCATATTATACGAGTGATTTTGTTGTCGAGTAATTATACATGTATACCAGCTTGATTCAAGGGACGTAACTCGTGTTATCATGTTCATTATACATTTACCAATATACATTTGATCACAAGGAATAAACATGGGTCTACACGCATTTGTAGCTATGATTAAGGAAATAATCAGAAATTTAATTGATATGTATTATTTTGTACTATTGAAATTATCTTAAGACGTTGATAAATTGAAGAGAAAAACATTTTAGCAATATTCGAACTCATATTCTCGTATAAGATACATGTACTTATTACTTAGCGACTAAATCACCGAGCTACCCCGGCTTATATTTAGATATACAACTATTTGTTTTCGATAGATAGAAATAAATAACAACAAAACACAACTATTTTGCGTATTTTCGAGGTTAATGGGCACTTTTCGAGAAAAGTGTTTGGCTCTGAAAAGAGCCGTTGCTATAGGATTCAAGACTGCTTCGATTCTTGGTCACTCTTCATCATCGTCTTCGGATCCGGAAACAACGTCTACAATTTCGCCATACAGGTCTCTTCGTAATCCGGATATGTCTTCAGCTTTTTGGTGGGCATAGTCGTAGTACATGTTACGCAGGCCTTCTACAACCGACATTCTAAGTCTGTAGCTGTAGCGAAAGGTTCTCAGACCGTCTCTCTTGGCACCGAGGTAACGGGACTGCAACTCGTCTAGCTTGTAATTCAGTTGTACGATCTGTTCACAGGCTCTTCGGAATCGACGTTCGCTATTCAGCAGAGTGAATCGTTGATCGAGTCGGGAGTTTCTTGCTTTCGTCTTCATGATTGTCTCAAGATTAAGTGATGACAGTAGATTGTCGTCGGGTATTTATACCCCTGACTTCAAGTGTCATAGGCCATAACGAGAAACTCGTGTACACATTGTCAGTACACATTCTGACGCGTGTCAGCGCATTTAGTATATTGAGTGAAAGGCACACCATTTACCGTTACGCGGTCACGGTCTGTGCGCTCGACTGCAGGCTTGACCAGACACTGGACAGTAGAAATAACTGCATGGTATACTAGTGATATATATATAAGCCACATAACTTAGAATTGCCGAGAAAGATATTGTGACGCTCCATGGTAACGTTATTGATGACGTCATAGAACAATGGGATACAATCGCAACATCTCGTCGGCAGTCTTCGGAAGTTAACGGTTGTAAACGAACACTATAGGCAGTGAACTTCCGTTAATTACACGCGGCTAATTATGAAAATGTACGCCGGGCGAGACGGTTCGATTTACAACATACCGTCGCATGTATCGAAAAGCAGTATTTCATACTGGTCGGGCGCCTCTTATACGTGTATGTATCAAATCTAATTTATATCAACGGAATCGTGACAACGGGGGTGGGTTGGGGGGGGGGGGGGCTATTTCATTGTCATAAACAAAGGAGTATTTACGCACAAAAAGCTATTTCATTGTCATAAACAAAGGAGTATTTACGCACAAAAAGGTGAAGACGCGTCTTTAGTTATACCTCTGTATGTGGTATATTTAAGCATATTATACGAGTGATTTTGTTGTCGAGTAATTATACATGTATACCAGCTTGATTCAAGGGACGTAACTCGTGTTATCATGTTCATTATACATTTACCAATATACATTTGATCACAAGGAATAAACATGGGTCTACACGCATTTGTAGCTATGATTAAGGAAATAATCAGAAATTTAATTGATATGTATTATTTTGTACTATTGAAATTATCTTAAGACGTTGATAAATTGAAGAGAAAAACATTTTAGCAATATTCGAACTCATATTCTCGTATAAGATACATGTACTTATTACTTAGCGACTAAATCACCGAGCTACCCCGGCTTATATTTAGATATATACAACTATTTGTTTTCGATAGATAGAAATAAATAACAACAAAACACAACTATTTTGCGTATTTTCGAGGTTAATGGGCACTTTTCGAGAAAAGTGTTTGGCTCTGAAAAGAGCCGTTGCTATAGGATTCAAGACTGCTTCGATTCTTGGTCACTCTTCATCATCGTCTTCGGATCCGGAAACAACGTCTACAATTTCGCCATACAGGTCTCTTCGTAATCCGGATATGTCTTCAGCTTTTTGGTGGGCATAGTCGTAGTACATGTTACGCAGGCCTTCTACAACCGACATTCTAAGTCTGTAGCTGTAGCGAAAGGTTCTCAGACCGTCTCTCTTGGCACCGAGGTAACGGGACTGCAACTCGTCTAGCTTGTAATTCAGTTGTACGATCTGTTCACAGGCTCTTCGGAATCGACGTTCGCTATTCAGCAGAGTGAATCGTTGATCGAGTCGGGAGTTTCTTGCTTTCGTCTTCATGATTGTCTCAAGATTAAGTGATGACAGTAGATTGTCGTCGGGTATTTATACCCCTGACTTCAAGTGTCATAGGCCATAACGAGAAACTCGTGTACACATTGTCAGTACACATTCTGACGCGTGTCAGCGCATTTAGTATATTGAGTGAAAGGCACACCATTTACCGTTACGCGGTCACGGTCTGTGCGCTCGACTGCAGGCTTGACCAGACACTGGACAGTAGAAATAACTGCATGGTATACTAGTGATATATATATAAGCCACATAACTTAGAATTGCCGAGAAAGATATTGTGACGCTCCATGGTAACGTTATTGATGACGTCATAGAACAATGGGATACAATCGCAACATCTCGTCGGCAGTCTTCGGAAGTTAACGGTTGTAAACGAACACTATCACTGGTGAATATAAAACTCTGAATTTCCTCGTTTTTGGGTAGTTTTAAGCAACAACTCTGAGTTTTTCAGCGTGTCACGATTATATTCAGTGTGGTCAGGTTATATTCAGAATTGTAACCGAAAACTCAGCGTGTTACATTATATTCAGAGTGAAGACCGAAAACTCAAGAGTGTACTATTAAACTCAGCGTGTCATATTAAACTCTGCATGTTCGGTTATATTCAGAGTGAAGACCGAAAACTCAGCATGTCCGATTATATTCAGCGTGTCAGATTAAACTCAGCATGTTCGGTTATATTCAGAGTGAAGACCGAAAACTCAGCATGTCCGATTAAATTCAGTGTGTCATATTAAACTCAGCATGTTCGGTTATATTCAGAGTGAAGACTGAAAACTCAGCATGTCCGATTATATTCAGCGTGTCAGATTAAACTCAGCATGTTCGGTTATATTCAGAGTGAAGACCGAAAACTCAGCGTGTCCGATTATATTCAGCGTGTCAGAGTAAACTCAGCATGTTCGGTTATATTCAGAGTGAAGACCGAAAACTCAGCATGTCCGATTATATTCAGCGTGTCAGATTAAACTCAGCATGTTCGGTTATATTCAGAGTGAAGACCGAAAACTCAGCGTGTCCGATTATATTCAGCGTGTCAGAGTAAACTCAGCATGTTCGGTTATATTCAGAGTGAAGACCGAAAACTCAGCATGTCCGATTAAATTCAGCGTGTCATATTAAACTCAGCATGTTCGGTTATATTCAGAGTGAAGACCGAAAACTCAGCATGTCCGATTAAATTCAGCGTGTCATATTAAACTCAGCATGTTCGGTTATATTCAGAGTGAAGACCGAAAACTCAGCGTGTCCGATTATATTCAGCGTGTTCTTTTAAATTCAGAGTTTAGTGTCAATCAAACTTGCGCATAGCGGGGACCCCGGGTCAGTCCTACCTAGCCACGGGGGGCATCACACCTCGTGTGCTACCACTGTAGTGCAACTAGTACGGCAACGATGTTTTGATCCGTTTCCGGTATCGCTTCGATATACGAGTACCTAGCAGGTAGGTTCCAACTTGTAGAGTTTAAATACATTGCACATGGTGTTACAGACCGATATTCAGCTCAAGTGTTAATTAGATATCCTACCTTGTATTAAGATCGTAATTTCACGCAAAGTACTCCTATTTATCATACAATTGTGACACTTACATACAGCTTGATGCGAGTTTCTAGCAAAAAAAATCAAGATTTCATCTGAATCTTGCTATTATCCAAGAAATTCACAAAATATGACTGAGAAACAAATTATTAGATTCATATGTATCAATCTGATATGCGCTTTGCTATATTTGATGAAGAATAAAGAGTGTTTGACGCATTGTTTACATCGTTGAGTCAGTCTTTGCGCAACGGTTTTGATCGATGATATTGCGAAAAAGTGTACGGTTTGGAGTTTGAGATTGCAACGGTTTGGTATTATTTATATGATGGCATTTCCATGCGTAATAGAATCCAACCGTAACGTATTAAGCACATGGATCTGAGAATTAGTTACAGTTTATATAAATATGGACCCGCCAGAGTGCCCATAGACTTTTTTAGACGTTTTAGAGACCTAGAAAAAAAAAAAATCAGTAAAAATCCTATTCTACATTAAACACACATAGTACAATGTAGAATAGGATGTTTACCGATTTTTTTCATTTAGACCCCTAAAACGTCTAAAATGGTCTTTGGGTACTCTTGTGGGTCCACGATTACATTATAATTAATGTACCTAAATATATAAACTGTAAATAATTATCAGATCCCTAGCTGTGGCATTAATTACATTTGTCCAGTTCACCTTTAAAATAATAGTTTGCCGCTGTCCACTCGGTCACACTGACCAATGCATATATACTATTAGTAATTTACCGTTTTTATGCCCATCATTACAATGCCTATAGGTCTCTCAAATCCTTTGATGTGGGATTAAGGAGTTTTTACTTTTGAACACTTTTGAATTATGAAACTTGTTATCGAATACCTACAAAAACTATTTTGGGAGAATTTTAACATCAAAATTTGCAGTAAATATGCAATAGAGTCGGACATCTTGTCCCGCCGTCCTCAAATCCTAACGTAACCACAAGGATCTGAGAATAAGCTACAGCTCATTTCAATATGGAACAACCAAAGAGCCCATAGACCATTTTTACACGTTTAGGGGGTCTAGATAAAAATCGGTTAACTCACATTCTACAAAGTACGTATATATTGCGAAAGGTGGAAAGCTCCCCAACACAAAAAAAAATCGAAGAAAAATCTACCACGCCTGCGCTTTAGCGGCCAAAAATCATGTTTTTAGGAAGTCTTCAGAAACAGATTACTGCCGTTGGAAAGGACGATACTTTTTGCTTTTAAAATCGTGTAAAATGGTCCATGGGCACTTTTTTGGGTGTACATTGATACAAACTTTATCTAATTATCAGACTCTTGTGGGCGTAACGTCTTGTATTCTTGATGTCCCTTCATCGTTTTTGAAATTACGTCAGATTGAATTTCGTGCCCGTTAATAGCCGATATTTATATTGTCACTGTACACATGTACAGTATCTATGTATGGCTATGAAACCCAATGTATGATAATTCTCAATATTAACATTGGCAATTACATGTAGATTTTGGTGTGCTAATTATTTCTTCAGTGGTCACAAAAACACTGAGTTTAAGTCCATGTGAGAATTCATTGAATAATATCAATGTACAAAAATATATTCTTAAAATTGAAGAAGTATATATATCTTTGTATATTTGGTTTATCGGTAGTCAGATACTGTCATTGTTTAATCGGTTGCTGATCACAACACAGCAGAAAAAATCGAACCAAGTATTTTTTCCCCAAAAATCATCAACTGTTTATCAAATAGTATTCTTACTCTATATAGACGTATACGAACGCGTTTTATTATTAAACTTAGCTTTTTTTCTTTATAACTGGAACGACTGGTGATTTTGCCCGTGTACCAGTGTTTTTGCATGTATCACTAGTGTAATAAAGCATTCGTTGTCATATTTTGACATGCATTAGTGTGTGACATATATTGGTTGATCATGGTGCGGATATAAGTTAAAACACAGTCATATGATATATATATTTCTATTATGGTGTGCTAATTCGCACCAAGTATTTATAAGTATATGTAAGTCCCTGTGCATGTTATTTGATATGCTTTTTTTAAATTACAATAGCCGATGTATGCAAAAATATGACATGAACAAGGTTATTGTATATCAAGCGCATTACGGGATAAACTAGTATACCCATTTCTAGTCTACTACAAAATTAAGATAGCATTACTTACTTTACTTGAAGCTTTCCTAAGTCGTCTAACCGCGTACACGTTAAATATTATGTTTAATGGATTTAATTCTAATAATAATACACAAATTGGTCCATTTTCATGTCATTATCTGAAAGAAAGAAATCCAAACCGTACACTCACTTTTGATTTTAACTTGTGTCTCAACCGTACACTATTGAAATTCGAAACCGTTGCGACATTAGTCTGATATCGAACACAAATTGTTGAATTTCATAAGTATTTTTAACATTATTGTTAACAAATTATATACCAATGGAAACGGGAAAGTCTAAAGATTTCCAATATTGAATCACAGTAAATCTATACCTCAAAATAAGACTGCAAATCGAAACTGAACAAAAATTCTAGCTGTGGTTTCTGTCATGTGTGATATTCAAATGCATTTTTTGAAATATAAGAAAACAGAAAATAATTTATTTTTTTGGTTTGGTTGAAACTTATCATACTCTTCAGCAATCACTACATACCATCAATCATGGTATCATCCGTAACGCCAGCAAATTAGTGATGCGAAGCACAGTACCGTGGTCTTCATGTCGCCGAAGCGATACCGGAAACGGATCAAAACATCGTTGCCGTACTAGTTGCACTACAGTGGCTACTGCGTAGTTGAGCTGTCAATCACCGGCCCGGTACAGGCACTGTTCCTCAGAAAAGATAGCGTGAGGTCAAAGAATGTTTACAACCGGTTCCTCAAACAATTGATGATTCTTTAATTTAATTTTATAGTGAATGTATAATTTTCAGCAACGGGA
The DNA here is from genome assembly GCF_041381155.1 of Argopecten irradians. Classification (NCBI taxonomy): domain Eukaryota; kingdom Metazoa; phylum Mollusca; class Bivalvia; order Pectinida; family Pectinidae; genus Argopecten; species Argopecten irradians. The sequence continues at coordinate 16,745 of NW_027187818.1, forward strand.
TCTAGTAATCAGTCTAATATTATAGAGACGGCCAAATGAAGAGACCGAGTCCGAGTCAAATATTGAAGGACCACGTGTAGACTCTATTACTAGATCTCGACGAGACGAACAACTATGTGTATGACACATAATTCAATGGACTCATAATTCCTTTATCCCGCGCCTTAAAGTTTCTCTACTAATTTAAATTTTGACACCATTTTCGAAAAACATCACTGATTATCCATGTTCAATCTTAAATATATTTGACCGTCCGAATAATGACGACCTTAACTAAACTTACCTGTCTACAACTAAAGCCAGGTCTAAATAAAATTGTCCGTGGTCAATAACTAATTTGTTATGACTTACGTATTCATAAACCCGGTCTGGAGTGCGTATAGTGTTTGGTCTCTAATTTAGCTAAGGACAGCTATATAGCTATACCAATATTTTACCAGGAATTCATGTTTGAAAAAGGAACTTTATCGGTTTCTCAATATGAGTTTCATACTCATTGTCTAATAAAGATGGCCTTTATTTTAAGCTAAATGTACTTCAGCCTCCCGCTGTGATAGACAGATTTACCTGTGTCCGGTCGGCTAACTGGTCATCGGAATCGCAAGGACGAATAAATCCTTGTCGGAAGATAGTTCTGTGGACAGTTATATAGAATATTGTCCAGAAGCCGTCAGCAGGATCTGTATCTGGCGTTCTTCATATACGGAATTTTGTTTTCATTAATAAAATTATCGCAATAGTACGGACGGATTCTATTTCGCCACGTGCAAATATACCCTCTACTGCTTCACATTTTCATAGCGACGGCTGTCCCAGATCTTAGCCGAGGGCGTTTACCTGTAGACTTTTGTCAAAATGTACATGTGCAGTCAGTTTTAGTACATTGGTTTTCGATAGGATCGAACTTTAGAACGGTTATTGTAATACGCATTATCCAGATTATCGAGGTTGTACGACTGTACAGATAAACATTTATGCTTTCAATTTAGATACAGGTTTTGGTTCATTTAGCAATACAATTAAAATTTTGATGATGAGTGTTATATCGGTAAGACGTTGTTTTTTGGTAAGTAATAATAGAACACCGTACATAATAGGTACATGTTCATATTATAGAATGAATTTTCGCACATATGTTTGCCGATGCAATTTTGTTAAATATCTTGTAGAAATGATTCGGTATGTTATTCTGGTATGGACTACGATGTCTGGCGTGTAAGTTTTTTTATATTCCTCATCCGGAACTCCATTTTGAGGGACGGAATGTTCTTCTATGAATAAAATTAACGCAATATTCCGGACGATTATGTCGCCATGGACGTGCCGAAAAAATCCAATTGATACTTCTGTGATGTTAACAATATACCCAATGACAATTACATTTTTATTCTCATTGACTGAAGTTTACAGTGCAATGAATTATACATATCAATTTTACAATGAAGTCAATACGTAGTGATTTCTTTTGCGCACGCATCTCTATATACAGTTACAGTATATATGTATTTTTACAGATAAGATACAAAATAGTAGAATAGATGGACATCAAATATTGTTACCGATAGTCTGTGTTATTATAATAACCAGTGAAATAAGCTCGTTGTTACATAATTGAATAGAGTACCGCTTTATTTTTTAATATTGTTATTATTATTTTTGTTTCTTTTGACCTCTTGTCACATATGTACATAATTGTCATGAGTGAATATTAAAATCTTGAAATCTGGAACCGCTTGACACAGTGTGTGTTGTCATAGCGACAGCTGCCCAGATCATATCCACCTGTAGAACTTGCCCAAATGTACATGCTTCTGTGGGCAGTTATCCTTAAACTGTATTACGTTTTTGATGTGTGTTACTTAAGTTACGTAAAGTTCGCGTTTCAGATATCGTATGACCAAAGAAGATCGAAGAAAATATCAAAATAACATCATAATGCATAACTATTGAAGAGGATACACTTTTGACACCAATAGAATTAAATAACATTATCAAGAATTTATGCTCTTTTATTCCGCAAATTTGAGATGCAAAGAAAAAATGAGGTGTGAATCTATATACATTTATGCATACACAAATAAGGATACATGATATTAATTGTATGTTTGGTAATAAATTATGTATTATTATATAATTTTTGTAAATCTGCAGATATGTTTGAAATCTTCCGATACATGTTACGTGTTTTAGTAAAAAGGATAAACATTTATTTGTTTTCTTTTTCAGAAATATCCAGAGGTTATGTACTATACATATTTCGCCTTTGCTAATTGGTTTGATATACATGCATCATTTGATAAAATTTTGAAAGTCCTTATTTCATAGCGATGCTTCTCGAAAATACGTCTGACCTCCAAAGGCATTCACCTGATTCGGTGATCCTGACCTGTGACGTCATAAGGACAATGTGGTTGACTCTCCTTGGCTTGCCTAAGTCAGTGTAGCGATTTTTGGAATTTGTTAACTAATATAATCTATCTGTTTGTGCGTTTTTGCAAGTCAGATACGTATATAATTCATCTTTCACACAGTACATGACTTGTTCATATTTTGCCGAAGTTGTTCATTAATTAGTGTCTAAAGAGACTAAAGATGTAGAATCAACTTGGAAGCCGATGTCATGCTGCGTTGTAATCTCTGCCTGCGGCGGTCAACCCCGGCTCATGAGGGGGTCCACAGTGTGTAACCAAATTACATAAGACAGTAAAAATATCCACGGGAGTGAGCAATCGACCATCATGTAATTTCAATTCATATTGTACACAGGTCTTGGTTTACAGCAAGGATTGATAAGTTTTCAGTTTATACCGCTTGTACATTACATCTTTGCTTAAAATAAATAAATCACGTTAAGGCGAAACGAATATTTATTACCGTATCCGAGCTTTGTAGACTAGAGATGTTCATTCTTTGTAATAGATGATTCTTTACTCGTCGATGTAAATGCGTAAATTAAAACTCTACGTTTTTTTTTATAATTTTTTAAAAAAAACCCGCGCCAACCTCAACTTATGTTCAGTTCAGTTCAGTTCTTTATTACTTTAAACCAATTGGTTTATCAGTACAGTACAGTACAGTACAGTACAGTGCATACATAATTATACAGTGCAGACAGGAAAAACAATAGAATATGTACAGACACACCACACACTCGTAGCGTACACGTATATAGTGTAGAGACATCTCACATTACGATACATTTACATCAGTCATATTTATTTTTAACTTTCATATCATAATTTCATACATTAATGCATTGTAACATATACCATTAATATATTATTGTCACATTGTGTATCTATGATACACAACACGTTTTAACACTACATTACTTACAGTAAAACTTGATTTTTTTAGTAAAAAATGTTGTTATGTGAACAATTTATGTGCGTTGCGTTATGCATTTTCGTTATGAAGGTGCTTGGAAAAAACAGAAACATATTCAAATGGATAGCTGTCTCCAAGTTAAAGATTCAGAGTCATGCACAACTGATACGCATACAAGGTGATCCCTTTAGACTATGTATTTTAGTCTTAGTTCAATTGCAATACTTCATAATGTATTCATATAACCATATCATCATTATAATTGAATATATATATACATGTAGTTGTAAATTATCATAGCCCCATATTATAAATACTACACAATAAAACAGCTCACTGCCGGTGATGACGTCATATTCAGTTATTCCCCAAATCAGCGTGAGCGGCCGATTCCCTGATCGCATGAGTCGGGTAGAAATCGAGCAATTGTGAGGTTTCTACATCATTGTCAGGAAATTAAACAGAATTACATGTCCAAATATTATTTTTCGTTCCGTGTAGAACATAAGCGAGTCAACATGAGCGAGGTACTTGGACAGCGGTATCAGTCCAATTTGATAGATATATCAAAATGATGTTCGGATCAGTCTGGACTGAGATTTAGATAGAATGTTATGTAAATTTCTGTGTAATAAAATAGTATAATGTAACACTATATTTTTACGAGTAAAATCACAAAAATAAGCATGAATATATCTAGAATGCGTGTTTATTTCAAACTTCTGCCATAACGATGCAAACACGGCACAGTTTATAATTAAAATAAAATGTGGTTGTCAGTTGTAACAGTACCGAACTAAACCGAAAATAATATGTATATCTATATCGTTGCCTTTGAAACTTTATCCATAACGTTTTCTAAAAAGCAGAAATACATCAATGATATTTCTGATATATGTTTCTAAATTACAGTATATATGTATAAGTGTAGATTTAAATTCATTATTTCAAAATTTTATTAAATCCTTAAAATGGTATATTCATTGTCGATCCTTTTGTATATCATACCGAGATTTAATAGTATGATGTATGAACATTTATCGTATAATCCAAAAAGTAACCACATTTAGTGTTCGAATGGAAAATGAAATTACTTGTATACAGGCATTAAAAATAGATATAATATCTTGTACCTTTTCAAAAATACACTTAGTGATTTAAATAAGCGTATTTAGTGTGGTAATACTGTAACCCTTCTTGTATGACTATACATGTAGATTCGGAACGGTAAAAATACATGCTTAACATTTTTACTAATACCTAAGAAATTAGGGGAGATTTCTAAATGCCACGATTCCGTAATTACAGTTCTAAACTGGAATAATTTTTAAGGTTGAATCTTTAGTTGAAATAGTTCTTAGAACCATTTTTGTTTCTGAATAAGTCAACTTCCATTATTGTTTTACCTGTGTACGACATATATATATGTAATAAATATATTCCTAGGTATGAATCAGGGATATATTTTATTTCCATTTGCTTTTACATTTTCAATTTAAAAATGGAGGTGACAATATAAAACCTAGAGCATAGATTACGGGGTTTCCATAATTTAAATCACAATCCAATTAACGGATGTCCTAACCTGATTGACAGTAAGACAATAGCAAATACCCGATATAGTCCACCGAATAGCAAATTGCCCGCGGCCAGGTAATTACAGGTGAGTTCGATGAATGGCGTTGTGTACAGGTAAACAACATCCTGGTCCAGGTATTACGTAACCATCAAACCAAAGGCATGGCTAAGTATATATCTATAGGAGATTTCAGAAAAGATGGCGTGACGTCACAGAAAGTTTACATCCGGGTCCTCAAAGGTACAAACACAGTACGCCGACTAATAAAAACTACACAATCGATATGTTGGCAAAAGTATACACTATCATACTTGCTTCTGATTTTAAAATAGTTTCTTATTGTTTCAGATGTTACAGACATTTATATTTACAATTGTTCATTGCTAAATATATTTGTGTAGATTTAGTGTTGAAGCCAGCTTGCGAAGCGGTGCCGGGCCGTCACACGTACCCGCTTTTTGTTCACACGTAGAAATCCATGTTGTGAAAAAAGTTATGAATATATAATTGATTTTAATGTATCATATTTCTGTTATACACGAAAAATCTGTTCATAACACTAATTAATATAAATATAACGAAATGTGAACCACCTGGCCAGACCACGGCCGCTCGTGCATGGCTTCGCTGGTAGATCACCTCGGGTAACAGCCAATAATTGGGAAATTAATACTATTAATACGTAATTACCAACACATATCTCAATAAGTACTTGTAAAAGATATATATTTCGTTATTTCCCATGTATATATTATTTTAAATGAATGGTATAAACCACTGTTACACATAAATGAAGATGTATGTGTACATGTACGCACACGTACAGTATGGCTGCCGATATCTCGAAAAATATAATATTGAAATCGTTCAATTTCATGAGTTTACTTTTTATTTTTTAGCCACTTTTATTCCATGTGCCGTTATGTGAAGTCCCAAATTGAGATGATATTACTTTTAAATAATTTGAATACATGTTAGATAGACTACATTTACATTTATGAATATAGCTAGATAGTAATTACTATAAATGCCGACCAGGACACATTACGCACGGCTTCGAGAATCCTAAAATACTCGAAGTTTTGTTTTAAAATGTGATAAAAAGTAACTATAAAATGACTCAGTTGAATGTCATAAACTAAATTCCAAAATTTCTGACGAAAAAGTTAACCAGAACACATAATTTTGTGACTCTGAAAAATGACGCTGAATTCGAGATCTCGGCAGTACCGTATGTTATGGCTGCCGTGCGCTTGGGGTGATCTATACGAAGGCAAATTTTGGTCATAATCACACATCATTAAACAAGTTTAGACTTAGAAAACACTAATCGCATATTAAAATGTCAGTATAATATTTGGGGAAACTTGGAATTTAATTTGTAGTTTCTGTCAATTTTGTAACTTCTGTCAATGTTCATACGTCAGTCTAATGGCGACCGTGTTTTTTTTCTCGCGGCGGTCGAAAATGGAGTATAAACAAAGTAAAATATATGAATACCAGATGTTTATATCTAAATATTTTTGATAAATATATTTATGTACCCTTTTTATAATTAAAATAACGCAAGAGTTCTCGGATTGTCGTACTATTTATATTGCAATAAAATGTAAAACAAACATCCCAAGCGGCTGTGTTCCCTCTATGTTTATGTGTAGATATACGGAGTTGTACCTTTGAGCGCCCGGATGTACCTTTGTGTGACGTCATCGCCATCTTTTCTGAAATCTCCTATATCGGAGCAAGGATTTATAAGTGAGAAGGATTCGTGTCTGTCTCTTTACTCTACTAAACACCACGCGAGACGCTTATGAACCGGGAATAAAAACCGTTTTTCTCAACAAGTACTTGTCTTATCGAGTCAAACGAAACACCAATGTAAAGTAAATTAAATTTCACAACGTTTATAACTTGCTTTAAAGACGGAAGATTTAGAAGAAATGTCTTAAACTATCGTTAAAAAAATACGACCGCTCATGAAATGGCAGCACGCTTCAGAAAGTAAGACGGTAATCCTCGCACCCCCATCTACATCAAAGGCTGCGGCGGCGGATATCAAAGGAAATCAGTCGTCGCCCAACGTCACGGTCAGTGCACAAACACAAAAGCGCCTGCGCTGTCTTTGCCTAAAACTCCGTGTGACTTATCCTTCTCATATACGTCCTTGATCGGAGTATCTACTCTTACATATGTATATCGATTAAAAATTAAAAGCGACCGCACGGTCTGAAAAATAGTTTGTTTTGTTTAATATCTCAATATTTTGATCTTTTATAATATCAAAAATAAATTCTTTCTACCACATGTTGAAACGTTTTACGATATTGTAATAAATGTATCCCAATTTATTCGGTTAGCAACACACAACACAATGTTTGTAATGATCAATCATCGGTGTGTACGTACGTCAATACTTTAATCAAGGATTTCTTAAATTGTTACATAAAATTTCATTTTACAATCACAAGCTTTGTAATTCACAATGTATCAAAGATACAGACTATCGGAAAATATTACCTAATTAAAGCTTATTCGTTGCTGAACTCCTCGACAAAAAATCCGAAACTTTTATTTCTCTGTGTTGATTTCTTTCATAATTACACAAAGATACCTACTATTTAAGCATAAATTAGAGTATTTGAAACATCGAATTTCACTCTTTTAGTTATTCACATTCGAGCTAAAGTTATTGTACGATTAACTTCACTCAAAGTGATCATAAAAAATCGTTGATCGGCTTTTTCTGTGACAGTCGATGTAAGTGATAGCACATCAGTGATATAGTACCACAGGTACAGTTATATACCACGGACTATTATGACGTCACACGGTTTAGAGCTAGAAAATATGCATTATCGGTCGGTCAGAATTTTGGACCTCGATATCGACGGCTTACAGGTTATTCCGGTCGCGCGCGGCACGGAGTGGTTTCTACACGTGCCCACAAAGCCATTTTCAAAAAATAAAATTATCATTTTTGACTGCACAAATCCTTTAAACATAATTGATATGTTCATACGTTTCCTTTTAAATATTTCAATACAGGACGATACATATAATGAAATGAATCTGCATACTCCATTTTCCGTAGTTAGTTGTGTAACTTACGAAAATATAAATTGTGAAAATTACAACCTGTGAACAAATCCCAGTACATGGTAGATCGCCGTGTTACCAAGACAATGGGGTCATACCTCTCGTTAGCGCCGGGAAATACCTACCGTGATTGATTGATAGTCGTTCAAATAAGAAGTGAAATTATTTAACCTAGAATATTAAGCATGACATGATGGATGATTAAAAATATCTTTACGATAAATATTGTTGTTGATCACTAAAATGTTTGATTTCTTATTATCATGATAATGTATAACAATTTAAACAAGATAATTTAAATAAGTAAAGATAATCACATAAAAACACACACAAATGCACCAATAAATATATGCACCTTTTTCATTATAGTCCATACCAGAAATAAAAGAAATCGAAACAATTCTACAAAATATTACAGCCTCGATAATCTGGATAATGCGTATTACAATAACCGTTCTAAAGTTTGATCTCCTATCGAAAACCAATGTACTAAAACTGACTGCACACATATCTTTTGACAAAAGTCTACAGGTAAACGCCCGTGGCTATGATCTGGGACAGCCGGCTCTATGACACAGATTGCTCTATGACAATGTGAAGCAATGAAAACAAAATTCCGTATATGAAGAACGTCAAATACAAATCCTGCTGACGGCTTCTGGACAATATTCTATATAACTGTCCACAGAAGTATCTTCTGACAAGGATTTATTCGCCCTTGCTTCCGATGACCAGAGTGTCGTCTGTGGATGAGGCTTGCGTATAAAGGCAATCTTCATTAGACAATGGGTATGAAACTCATATTGAGAAGCCGATAAAGTTACTTTTTCAAACATGAATTCCTGGTAAAATATTGGTATAGCTATGTAGCGGTCGTAAGCTAAATTAGAGACGATACACGTAAGTCATAACAAATTAGTTATTGACCACGGACATTTTTATTTAGACCTGGCTTTAGTTTTAGACAGGTAAGTTTAGATAAGGTCGTCATAATTCGGACGGTCAAATATATTTAAGACTGAACGTAGATAATTCGTGATGTTTTTCGAAAATGGTGTAAAAATTCAAATTAGTAGTGAAACGTTAAGGCGCGGGATAAGGGAATTATGAGTCCATTGAATTATTTGTCATGTTCGTCTCGTCGAGATCTAGTAATAGAATCTACACGTGGTCCTTCAATATTTGACTCGGACTCGGTCTCTTCATTTGGCCGTCTCTATAATATTAGACTGACTATTAGATCCCGTTGCTGAAAATTATACATTCAGTATAAAATTAAATTAAAGAATCATCAATTGTTTAGCGGCTATATCTCGTACGTATACATTTGAGGACCCGGTTGTAAACATTCTTCGACCTCACGCTATCTTTACTGAGGAACAGTGCCTGTATAACGTACCGGGCCGGTGATTGACAGCTCAACTACGCAGTAGCACACGAGGTGTGATGCCCCCCGTGGCTAGGTAGGACTGACCCGGGGTCCCCGCTCGGCGCAAGTTTGATTGACACTAAACTCTGAATTTAAAAGAGCACGCTGAATATAATCGGACACGCTGAGTTTTCGGTCTTCACTCTGAATATAACCGAACATGCTGAGTTTAATATGACACGCTGAATTTAATCGGACATGCTGAGTTTTCGGTCTTCACTCTGAATATAACCGAACATGCTGAGTTTACTCTGACACGCTGAATATAATCGGACACGCTGAGTTTTCGGTCTTCACTCTGAATATAACCGAACATGCTGAGTTTAATCTGACACGCTGAATATAATCGGACATGCTGAGTTTTCGGTCTTCACTCTGAATATAACCGAACATGCTGAGTTTAATCTGACACGCTGAATATAATCGGACATGCTGAGTTTTCGGTCTTCACTCTGAATATAACCGAACATGCTGAGTTTAATCTAACACGCTGAATATAATCTTCCAGTCCGAGTTTTCGGTCTTCACTCTGAATATAACCGAACATGCTGAGTTTAATCTGACACGCTGAATATAATTGGGCATGCTGAGTTTTCGGTCTTAACTCTGAATATAACCGAACATGCAGAGTTTAATCTGACACGCTGAGTTTAATAGTACACTCTTGAGTTTTCGGTCTTCACTCTGAATATAATGTAACACGCTGAGTTTTCGGTTACAATTCTGAATATAACCTGACCACACTGAATATAATTTACTTAGCGTGACACGCTGAAAAACTCAGAGTTGTTGCTTAAAACTACCCAAAAACGAGGAAATTCAGAGTTTTATAGGTACGTAGTAACATTTTTACGCAGGCATTGCCTACTACAAACCGACATTTCTAAAGTCTGTAGCCATGTATCGGTAAGTGTTTCTCATGAGGTCCGGTCTCCCTCTTTGGCAACCCGGAGGTAACACGGGGACAGCAACTCGCTCGTCTTGCAGTGTATTATGCAGTTGTTTACGAACTGAACACGGCGAGGCTCATCGGAAGTCGACGTCGCTTCGCTATTGCAGCAGAGTGGAATCAGTTGATCGAAATCGGGAGAGTATATACTTGCTTTCCGAGCATCATGAATGTCTCAAGATTAAGTGGTTGGAGCAGTAGATATGTCGACGGGTAAAATAATACCCCTGAACATCAAGTGTCATAGGCCCATTAGAACGAGAAACTCGTTGTTTGTACACATTAGTGACATACACACCATCCTTGCGCGTGACAGCAGTCTTGTTAGTGTACAATTGAGTGAAAGGCACACCATTTACGATTACTAGGGGGCAACACGGGACGGCGCGTCACTGTCCTGGTGAGCTCGACTGAAGGCTTGACCAGACACTGGACAGTAGAAATAACTGTGCATGGTTAAATCGCTAGTGAAATAAAACTAAGCCACAAGAACTTTATATATAGAAGCGAGAAAAAAAACGCGAGAATTTGAATTGACGGCTCCATGGTTCACACGTTAAAAGTGACGGTCATCGAACAAATGGAAACAATCGCACCACTGAATCACGACGGGCATATAGACTACGGCGAATAGGTAAAAAAAACGGAATGTTATACCGGTCAACCCTTTAGGCAGTGAACATTCCGTTTATTAAACACGCGGCATAATTATGAAAAATGTAACGCCGGTGGCTATGGACTGGTTCGATTTTTACAAGCATCATAACCGTTCGCAGTTTAACTGAAAGAGCAGTAATTCATACTGGTGCGGTTTCCTTTATTTACTTGTAATGATATCAAATCTTTTTTTATATGCAACGGAAATCGCGACAACCGGGGGGGTGGGATGTGGGGGGGGGCTATTATACAATGGTCGATAACAGAAAGTGCAAATATTACGTCTCGTTGTAACAAGCAATATCCCCATTGTCCAAAACAAAGGATTAAATACGTGCACAAATAGGGTGACTGACGCTGTCTTATAGGATTATACCTCTGTAATATGACACAAACCGTCCACAGACAACCGAGAGAAATAAGAATGCCGGCTATAAAAAACATAAGTTTCCCCGCTAAGCTAACATGTTGGCGAACACGAAGCGAGTAACACCATGTTCGCAAAACTGCAATTAACCCAAATACACATTGATCACGCAGGGAATAAAAATTGGTACACCACACGCAATTGAGTAGCTATGAATAAGGATATTATTCAGGAAAATTTTATAATTGATTTGTATTAATTATTGTGACTAATAGATATTATCTAAAGACGTGCGTGGATAAAATTGATAAGAAAAACTTTTTAAAGTAGCAATAAACGAACTCATGATTCTCGTAGTAAGAAACAATGTACATATTACTGTAGCCGACAAAAATCACCGAGCCAAATAACCGCCCGAACCGCCCCGGCTTTTATTTAGAATATATAACAACCAAAATTGTAATATATACGTCTCATCTGTTACACACCCCACCCCCCCCCCCCCCACCCACGAAAGATCGACAAAATATATACTTGTAAACCCATGGGCCCAAAAATACTGCGCCCCTATTAAATGCGCACAGCAAAGCGCCCAGGTATTAGCTAATTCAAACAGAGAACTGCTTTCGGGATACCCGTGTTCACGGTCTACATCAATTCTGCGAGCTTTTCGGATCCGGACAAAAAACGTCTACAATTTCGCCATACAGGTCTCTTCGTAATCCGGATATGTCTTCAGCTTTTTGGTGGGCATAGTCGTAGTACATGTTACGCAGGCCTTCTACAACCGACATTCTAAGTCTGTAGCTGTAGCGAAAGGTTCTCAGGTCCGTCTCTCTTGGCACCGAGGTAACGGGACTGCAACTCGTCTAGCTTGTAAATTTCAGTTGTACGATCTGTTCACAGGCTCTTCGGAATCGACGTTCGCTATTCAGCAGAGTGAATCGTTGATCGAGTCGGGAGTTTCTTGCTTTCGTCTTCATGATTGTCTCAAGATTAAGTGATGACAGTAGATTGTCGTCGGGTATTTATACCCCTGACTTCAAGTGTCATAGGCCATAACGTAAACTCGTGTACACATTGTCAGTACACATTCTGACGCGTGTCAGCGCATTTAGTATATTGAGTGAAAGGCACACCATTTACCGTTACAGCGGTCACGGTCTCACGGTCTGTGCGCTCGACTGCAGGCTTGACCAGACACTGGACAGTAGAAATAACTGCATGGTATACTAGTGATATATATATAAGCCACATAACTTAGAATTGCCGAGAAAGATATTATGACGCTCCATGGTAACGTTATTGATGACGTCATAGAACAATGGGATACAATCGCAACATCTCGTCGACAGTCTTCGGAAGTTAACGGTTGTAACCGAACACTATAGGCAGTGAACTTCCGTTAATTACACGCGGCTAATTATGAAAAAATGTACGCCGGGCGAGACGGTTCGATTTACAACATACCGTCGCATGTATCGAAAAGCAGTATTTCATACTGGTCGGGCGCCTCTTATACGTGTATGTATCAAATCTAATTTATATCAAACGGAATCGTGACAACGGGGGTGGGTTTGGGGGGGGGGGGGGGGGGGGCTATTTCATGTCATAAACAAAGGAGTTATTTACGCACAAAAAGCTATTTCATTGTCATAAACAAAGGAGTATTTACGCACAAAAAGGTGAAGACGTGTCTTTAGTTATACCTCTGTATGTGGTATATTTAAGCATATTATACGAGTGATTTTGTTGTCGAGTAATTATACATGTATACCAGCTTGATTCAAGGGACGTAACTCGTGTTATCATGTTCATTATACATTTACCAATATACATTTGATCACAAGGAATAAACATGGGTCTACACGCATTTGTAGCTATGATTAAGGAAATAATCAGAAATTTAATTGATATGTATTATTTTGTACTATTGAAATTATCTTAAGACGTTGATAAATTGAAGAGAAAAACATTTTAGCAATATTCGAACTCATATTCTCGTATAAGATACATGTACTTATTACTTAGCGACTAAATCACCGAGCTACCCCGGCTTATATTTAGATATATACAACTATTTGTTATCGATAGATAGAAATAAATAACAAACAAAACACAACTATTTTGCGTATTTTCGAGGTTAATGGGCACTTTTCGAGAAAAGTGTTTGGCTCTGAAAAGAGCCGTTGCTATAGGATTCAAGACTGCTTCGATTCTTGGTCACTCTTCATCATCGTCTTCGGATCCGGAAACAACGTCTACAATTTCGCCATACAGGTCTCTTCGTAATCCGGATATGTCTTCAGCTTTTTGGTGGGCATAGTCGTAGTACATGTTACGCAGGCCTTCTACAACCGACATTCTAAGTCTGTAGCTGTAGCGAAAGGTTCTCAGTCCGTCTCTCTTGGCACCGAGGTAACGGGACTGCAACTCGTCTAGCTTGTAATTCAGTTGTACGATCTGTTCACAGGCTCTTCGGAATCGACGTTTCGCTATTCAGCAGAGTGAATAATTGATCGAGTCGGGAGTTTCTTGCTTTCGTCTTCATGATTGTCTCAAGATTAAGTGATGACAGTAGATTGTCGTCGGGTATTTATACCCCCTGACTTCAAGTGTCATAGGCCATAACGAGAAACTCGTGTACACATTGTCAGTACACATTCTGACGCGTGTCAGCGCATTTAGTATATTGAGTGAAAGGCACACCATTTACCGTTTTACGCGGTCACGGTCTGTGCGCTCGACTGCAGGCTTGACATAGGGACACTGGACAGTAGAAATAACTTGCATTGGTATACTAGTGATATATATATACAGCCACATATAACTTAGAATTGCCGAGGAAAGATATTGTGGACGCTCCATGGTCAACGTTATTGATGACGTCATATGAACAATGGGATACAATCGCAACATCCTCGTCGGCAGTCTTCGCGTAGCTAACGGTTGTAACCGAACACTATAGGCAGTGAACTTCCGATAATTACACGCGGCTAATTTAATGAAAATGTACGCCGGGCGAGACGGTTCGATTTACAACATACCGTTCGCATGTAATCGAAAAAGCAGTATATTACTACTGGTCGGGTTCCTCTTATACGTGTCATGTGCTATTTAGCGTATTTCTCTATTTCATTGTGATAAATATGATAGCACTTAGGCTATATGACGATCGTGAGACGCTATTGTATATCGTAAGTCCGTGATGGAAGGTGACTACTTCAGGGAAAACTAGAAAACGTCACTTTAAAACTCACATAATTTATTCACATAAACATCCACGTAATGTAGTTCACAATAAATCCATTAGGAACACACACACTGGTACACTGTTTCACTTAAGTTCACTGCTAGGTGATATCCATAATTGCGAAGTATTCAGTACATCCCAAATGCAAGTATAAATCCCATAGTCACAAACTCACTAAGTGTAGTAAAGTAATCCGAAGTAAAATAACTGATCCTGAGATGCGTGGAGTAAGTCCCAAAATTTCATGTAATCTCTCTTTTCTTCACGTGCGCCCCCTTTTATACCACTTTCATACTATGATCTAATTGGCTAAAACCTCGCTCCTTCCATCTTCATTCTCACGTTCATTGGCTGAATCTTAATATGATTACGTATTTCTACCTACTTCCATCCCCCCTCCCAACCTAACTCTAATTGGCTGGCCGGAGTGACCACTATCTAAATTTAGCTCTCTGTTACTATTAATACGAACACCTTACGCAACCTGTCCATCAAACTGGACCCTAATACACAGCCCTAGTCGTAAACAACTCCTTATATGGAAAACGGAATGCGGTGCCCTAGCTCCCTTATACGTAACGACCCCAGATGGGCACGTGCGCGTGGCCACCTGGTCCCTAACTGTCCTATGTATGTATATATACACTATACATACTGCACATATATAAACTAAAACTATCAACTAAATAGTATAAAACTCTTATTTTAACAATACAAATAAACTTTAACTTTAACAACTAATAAAAACTAAGCGTGACATAAATTTCCACGCTACACTACCCCCAACTTTTCAAGTTTTGTCTCCGACAAAAGTTAAGGTTCATTACATCTATAACTGAATTATAGTTAAACAATGGTATCAAATCAAAATCAGGTACAGCAAACATGGAAGTTTACGCGAAGAGTAACCCACGCTAACCACAAAGGATAATATCGCGCTATATCCGTGTACTATTAAAACCATTCCGCGCGCAATATCCGGTGTACATTCCGTGATACTATATAGACGTCCACGCGTATTCGTTGAGAAAAAATACCAGCTTCGCGAGAATTTAACACGTTTTCCGCGCAATGAAACATGCGCGAATATATCCACGTTCACAGTCACTGAACTATTTATATTTATGATGAAAGGAAACATGTCATACAGTCAACTCTGATCCACATAATTATTTCAACAATAATGATGAACATGAAATAGAAGATCAACATAATAAATCCAACAAGAGAAAATGTCACATTTGGAATGAAGTAATCCACTCATGGGAATGAACACATATACTTCACTTAAAAGTTAAAAGTCAATCGTTCACGAAAGTAACCTTTTACGGATATCGTACCGATAATCCGGACACACTTCAAGTCTCTGCTCACAGATAATCCATATGTCACATTGTACACTTGAAATAAGTGTTGACATATATTGTTCACTACACAAATTATAAATCCACGTAGAATCACTTTTAAAATAAGTGTCACGTAAGTATCATCCACGTTAAAGGAATGTCACATTTTTAATAATCCACAGAATTGTTCATCACTTGGATATCTTAGTGTCACTTATATATATCCACGTAAAATGAATATCTCACATAATAATCCACCGGATTAGTTAAGTTCATCACTGATATCTTAGTGTCACATATATAAATCCACGTACAGTAATGTGTCACATATTAATTCACAAAATTGTTCATCACTGATATCTAAGTGTCACATATATAAATCCACGTAAAGTAATGTGTCACATATTAATTCACAGAATTGTTCATCACTGATATCTAAGTGTCACATGTAACTTTGCGCGAAAGTCTATTATTTCAAAAATGTTCATTTCAAAGTTCTTCAGAGTCATCTGGAACGGCCACCACACATTAGGTCATCATCAGCAAAACAGGTAATTTCAAAATGTTCATCGTAGCCCAGCCTTGTTCCGGTACTGCGACAGGCATGGTACAAGTACGTGTACACACACAACGTACAGGTACTTCTTCCGGTTCGTCCATTTTATTTCAACAAAAATTGGGTTTCTAAGGCTAGCGCTCTGATGGATCACCACCACAACATTATCTTTGGAATCAGCCCATGTTCATGTGTCTCCTGGGTACTGGTTGTAACAGGTTCCAGGTCACTCTTGGGACATCACAGCTCATACAGCATGTAGTTTCTTGCCTCAGTGTTCAGCATAAATCCCCCGTGTGGACGTCTGGATTTCCAAAAGTTGAAGTTAACCATTTCTTCACGTCACCAAAAGTTTCTGTTGTCTACCACCAAACTTTACATTGCTTGGTATGACCATGTAGACACTTCGCTATTAATGCGAAGTTTTCACCAACTTCCTGACATATGGTTCTGGATCGGTTTCTGATGATTACATCTTCAGCGTTGCCTCTGTTCTTGAAGAATCAGTCCGGACGCCATCCTGGACACCACATGTCACAGGAACGTCACTGGTCTGCAGAACAAGTGACACCTTTTTATAGGCCTTCAACTTCAAATCGGCACCGTCAGGTATCTTCATGCATGACTGCCATCAATACAAGTTGTCCATCTTCTGACTGAAATTCTTCCCGTACACAATAACACAGTCCAGATAAAACACTGCAATGTTCCACTGTAATCCACTCAGCGTTTTCTCAATAATTCTGGAGAAAGTGATCCAGGCGTTGACCAAATCAAACACCATCACTATAACATTGGTACAATCCACCTAGTGGAATAACGAAGGCGATCTTCCATCTATCGTCTTCACTGAAAGGCATTTGATGATAATCCATTTGTAGATCCACAGATAAACACAACACAACTTTAATATCACACACCAAGTTGACGTCTTTACGAATAATATACACAAATTTAAGTCGACAACACTGTCCGGCAACTGTCCCAATTAAAATACAATATACTCTCCGATTCCCTCTATCAATCATTGTGGTTTATTGCATGGCTATAATCCCCCGTCCAATACTTCACACTTGTCGAGGTATTCTCTCCATAGTGCTTCCTTAAACAGCACGTGATCCATTGGCTTGATCGACTGTCTTAACAACGATAGTTCCCGAATGATAAATTTTGATAAAATCACTACCACAAACAACGTGTTTACATCGGCTGTCTTACACAGGGAAAGGTCAGGCTCCAATACAGGACGATCCTCATAGCACCACTATAGAGATCTACGGATATAAAAGTACGTCTCCGGTGTCAACTTTCCAGTCCACCATATTACGCACTTCCGTAGCTAAATCACACATTATTACATCACACATTACTCTGGTTTCGAGTAAGTCGTACTCTTCTTCCTGTTTGCAGTTTCCCGCGGAAGAAATAATTTCACAAAACTCATTGTGTCTGTATCCCTGTTAGTAGCACATATTGCTGGGTACAGTCTTCACTCCGTTCCTCGCCTGTATTAGTCCTCCATTCCCGCGCGGCCGACGCGCGCGCACGGCCTACTGCTCCAGCAGGGACACATTTGACGGAATTTCGCGTACATAATTCCTTCTTGTTTAGTTACTCCTACTGAATATCGCTTCATCTTGGCTGTTTGACGACACTAATTCACTATCGTCCACTAATCCCTGGGACATATTTGTCACTATGTCTACCATCACGGGATTCTGAATCGAATTCACTATCACAGAACACGTGATACACAACCAGAACACTAGAGTTCCAAACACTTTAAACTCTTTTATGAAGCACGTGATAATGTGGTTTGGGTATCTATAGTACACTATACCCACAGAACTTGCCAAATACAGCAACACAATAATCCATCTTAGAATGAATCCCGTATATTGATGTTCCGACTTGCGTTGATTCGCTGTCCGTGAACACGAAGCACATATATCACAACTCACTGTAGTCCCTATTTGTCCAACACTCGGAGTAGTGGTCATCGATGATATTTCAACATCCGAATTACGGAATGTCCGAGGTGAATAATAAAGCACATCAGCACTCATCACTTCACTCTGGTCGAAATTATAATTGAAATTCCGACGCACAAGCGGAAAAGTGAGCCCTCGCTGAAATGGTCTCCTCGATGTTTCCGAAATATCCATTATCACAAATAGTCACAGATATAAAATCCAAAAAGTTCAGCAAAGTAACATTTCCCCTGCCGTAATCATGGTAACTTCCATCCCACCGCTGCCACCATTTGTAGCGTTTCTCCAAAATGTGATAGCACTTAGGCTATATGACGAGACGCTGTTGTATATCGTAAGTCCGTGATGGAAGGTGACTACGGCAGGGAAAACTAGAAAACGTCACTTTAAAATTCACATAATTTATTCACATAAACATCCACGTAATATAGTTCACAATAAATCCATTAGGAACACACACACTGGTACACTGTTTCACTTAAGTTCACTGCTAGGTGATATCCATAATTGCGAAGTATTCAGTACATCCCAAATGCAGTATAAATCCCTTAGTCACACACTAAGTGTAGTAAAGTAATCCGAATTAAAATAGCTGATCCTGAGATACGTGGAGTAAGTCCCAAAATTTCCATGTCCTCTGTCTTTTCTTCACGTGCGCCCCCTTTTATACCACTTTCATACTATCATCTAATTGGCTAAAACCTCGCTCCTTCCATCTTCATTCTCACGTTCATTGGCTGAATCTTAATATGATTACGTATTTCTACCTACTTCCATCCCCCCTCCCAACCTAACTCTAATTGGCTGGCCGGAGTGACCACTACCTAAATTTAGCTCTCTGTTACTATTAATACGAACACCTTACGCAACCTGTCCATCAAACTGGACCCTAATACACAGCCCTAGTCGTAAACAACTCCTTATATGGAAAACGGAATGCGGTGCCCTAGCTCCCTTATACGTAACGACCCCAGATGGGCACGTGCGCGTGGCCACCTGGCCCCTAACTGTCCTATGTATGTATATATACACTATACAGACTGCATATATATATAAACTAAAAACTATGAACTAAATAGTATAAAACTCTTATTTTAACAATACAAATAAACTTTAACTTTAACAACTAATAAAAATTAAGCGTGACATAAATTTCCACGCTACACTACCCCCAACTTTTCTAGTTTTTGTCTCCGACAAAAGTTAAGGTTCATTACATCTATAAAACTGTATTTACAGTTTAAACAATGTTATACAAAAATTATCAAAAATCAAGGTACTGCAAACATGGAAAATTTTACGCGAAGAGTAATTTCCCACGCCAACTTACACTGGGAAAGGATATATATACGCGCTATATCCGGTGTACATTAATGAAATGCCGTGTATTACTATGCATACGTCAATTAGGCGCAATTGACCATAAAACATTTACGCGCGCAATATCCGGTGTACATTCCGTGATACTATATAGACGTCCACGCGTATTCGTTGAGAAGGAGAAAATACCAGCTTCGCGACAATTTAACACGCTTTTTTTTCCGCGCAATGAAAACATGCGCGAATATTATCCACGAATTTCACAGTCACTGAACTATTATATATTTATGATGAACGAAACATTGTCATACAATTCAACTCTCGATTCACATAAATTATTTCAACAATAATGTCAACATGAAATAGAAATATCAACATAATAAAATCCAAGAAATTTTTAAAAAATGTCACATTTGGAATGAAGTTAATCCACTCATGGGGATGAACACATATAGTTCACATAAAAGTTTAAAAGTCAATCGGTTCACGATAGTAACCTTTTTCCGGTTATCGTATCGATAATCGGGCCACACTTCACAGTCTCCAGCTCACAGATAATCCATATGTCACATTGTACACTTAAAATAAGTGTTGACATATATTGTTCACTACACAAATTATAAATCCACGTTAGTAATCACTTTTAAAATAAGTGTCACGTAAGTATCATCCACGTAAAAGGAATGTCACATTTTTAATAATCACACGATTGTTCATCACTGGATATCTTTAATGTTACTTATATATATCCACGTAAAATTGTTCATCACTTGGATAATCCATTTTAGTTTAGCTCACGATATATAGTGTCTCATATTTAGGATCCACGTACAGTAAATGTGTCAGATATTAATCTCACAAAATTGTTCATCACTGAATCCTTTGTGCCAACAGGATTACTAAATTCTTCAATTCACTATTGCAATATTTCACAGAATTGTTCATCACTGATATCTAAGTGTCACATGTAACTTTGCGCGAAAGTCACATTATTATTTCAAAAATGTTCATTTTTCAAAAATTCTTCAGGAGTCATCTGGACCGGCCACCACACATTAGGTCATCATCAGCAAAACAGGTTTAATTTCAAAATGTTCATCGTAGCCCAGCCTTGTTCCGGTTACTGCGACAGGCATGGTACAAGTACGTGTACACACAAACTATACAGGTACTTCTTCCGGTTCGTCCTTTTTTATTTCAACAAAATTGGGTTTCTAAGGTTAGCGCTCTGGATGGATCAACACCACAACATTATCTTTGGAATCAGCCCATGTTCATGTTGTCTCCTGGGTACTGGTTGTAACAGGTTCCAGGTCACTCTTGGGACATCACAGCTCATACAGCATGTAGTTTCTTGCCTCAGTGTTCAGCATAAATCCCCCGTGTGGACGTCAGGATTTCTAAAAGTTGAAGTTAACCATTTCTTCACGTCACCAAAAGTTACTGTTGTCTACCACCAAACTTTACATTGTTTTTGGTATGGCCATGTAGGGACACTTCGCTATTAATGCGAAGTTTTCACCAACTTCCTGAACATATGGTTCTGGATTCGGTTTCTGATGATTACATCTTCAGCGTTGCCTCTGCTTCTTGAAAATCAGTCCGGACGCCATCCTGGACACCACATGTCACAGGAACGTCACTTGTCTGCAGAACAAGTGACACTTTTTTTTATAGGCCTTCAACTTCAAATCGGCACCGTCAGGTATCTTCATGCATGACTGCCATCAATACAAGTTGTCCATCTTCTGACTGAAATTCTTCCCGTACACAATAAACACAGTCCAGATAAAACACTGCAATGTTCCACTTGTAATTCCACTCAGCGTTTTCTCAATAATTATGGAGGGAAAGTGATCCAGGCGTTGACTAAACAAACACACATCATCACTATAACATTGGTACAATCCACCTAGTGGAATAACGAAGGCGATCTTCCATCTATCGTCTTCACTGGAAGGCACTTGATGATAATCCATTTGTAGATCCCCACAGATCAACACAACACAACTTTAATATCACACACCAAGTTGACGTCTTTACGAGGTAATATACACAAAATGGAGAATACCTTAAGTCGTATTAAGTCGACAACACTGTCCGGCAACTGTCCCAATTAAAATACAATAAACTCTATGATTCCCTCTATCAATCATTGTGGTTTATTGCATGGCTATAATTTCCCCACGTCCAATACTTCACACTTGTCGAGGTATTCTCTCCATAGTGCTTCTTAGAAAACAGCATTTTTAATGATATCCATTGGCTTGATCGGCTCTGTCTTAATACAGATTGATAGTTCCCGAATGATAAATTTTGATAAAATCACTACCACAAACAACGTGTTTACATCGGCTGTCTTACACAGGGAAAGGTCAGGCTCCAATACAGGACGATCCTCATAGCACCGCTATAGAGATCTACGGATATAAAAGTACGTCTCCGGTGTCAAACTTTCCAGTCCACCATATTACGCACTTCCTTCCGTAGCTAAATCACACATTAATTTTTACATTCACACATTACTCTGGTTCTCGAGTAAGTCGTACTCTTCTTCCTGTTTGCAGTTTCCCGCGGAAGAAATAATTTCACAAAACTCAAAATTGTGTGTCTGTATCCCTGTTAGTAGCACATATTGCTGGGTACAGTCTTCAAACTCCGTTCCTCGCCTGTATTAGTCCTCCATTCCCGCGCGGCCGACGCGCAACGCACGGCCCTACTGCTCCAGCAGCAGGGACACATTTGGACGGAATTTCGCGTAATAAGTTCCTTCTTGTTTAGTCACTCCACTGAATATCGCTTCATCTTGGCTGTTTGACGACACTAATTTCACTATCGTCCACTAATACCTGGGACATATTTGTCACTATGTCTACCATCACGGGATTCTGAATCGAATTCACTATCACAGAACACGTGATACGGCAAACCAGAACACTAGAGTTCCAAACACTTTAAACTCTTTTATGAAGCACGTGATAATGTGGTTTGGGTAATCTATAGTACACTATACCCACAGAACTTGCCAAATACAGCAACACAAT
The DNA here is from genome assembly GCF_041381155.1 of Argopecten irradians. Taxonomy (NCBI): domain Eukaryota; kingdom Metazoa; phylum Mollusca; class Bivalvia; order Pectinida; family Pectinidae; genus Argopecten; species Argopecten irradians. Next base: position 39,659 of record NW_027187818.1, read on the forward strand.
AATCCATCCTTAGAATGAATCCCTCATATTGATGTTCCGACTTGCGTTGATTCGCTGTCCGTGAACTCGACGCACAAATATCACAACTCACTGTTACAAATGTTCGGAGTCCTATATGTCCAACACTCGGAGTAGAGGTCACTGGATTTGATGATATTTCAACCATCCGAAATCACATTGTTTGGTATCACATGTAGACACTTCGCTATTAATGCGAAGTTTTCACCAACTTCCTGACATATGGTTCTGTAATCGGTCTCTGATGATTACATCTTCAGCGTTGCCTCTGTTCTTGAAGAATCAGTCCGGACGCCATCCTGGACACCACATGTCACAGGAACGTCACTTGTCTGCAGAACAAGTGACACTTTTTTCATAGGCCTTCAACTTCAAGGTGTCAATAGCACCGTCAGGAAAACTATCTTCATGCATGACTGCCATCAATACAAGTTGTCCATCTTCTGACTGAAATTCTTTCCCGTACACAATAACACAGTCCAGATTAAAACACTGCAATGTTCCATTGTAATCCACTCAGCGTTTTCTCAATAATTCTGCTAGAGAAGTGATCCGGGCGTTGACTAAACAAAACACCATCACTATAACATTGGTACAATCCACCTAGTGGAATAACGAAGGCGATCTTCCATCTATCGTCTTCACTGAAAGGCATTTGATGATAATCCATTTGTAGATCCACAGATAAACACAACACAACTTTAATATCACACGCCAAGTTGACGTCTTTACGAATAATATACACAAAATGGGGTTTCCTCACAACGACGTTTTTAAGTCGACAACACTGTCCGGCAACTGTCCCAATTAAAATACAATATACTCTCCGATTCCCTCTATCAATCATTGTGGTTTATTACATGGCTATAATCCATCGTCCAATACTTCACACTTGTCGAGGTATTCCTCCATATGCTTCCTTAAACAGCACGTGATCCATTGGCTTGATAGACTGTCTTTAATAACAATAGTTCCCGAATGATAAATTTTGATAAAATCACTATCACAAACAACGTGTTAGCTACATCTGTTACATACTGTCTCACACAAGGAAAGGTCAGGCTCCAATACAGGACGATCCTCATAGCACCGCTATAGAGATCTTTGGATATAAAAGTACGTCTCCGGTGTCAACTTTCCAGTCCACCATATTGCGCACTTCCGTAGCTAAATCACACATTATTACATCACACATTACTCTGGTTTCGAGTAAGTCGTACTCTTCTTCCTGTTTGCAGTTTCCCGCGGAAGAAATGATTTCACAAAACTCTATGTCTGTATCCCTCTTAGTAGCACATATTGCTGGGTAATGTCTTAACTCCGTTCCTCGCCTGTATTAGTCCTCCATTCCCGCGCGGCCGACGCGCGCGCACGGCCTACTGCTCCAGCAGGGACACATTTGACGGAATTTCGCGTACATAATTCCTTCTTGTTTAGTTACTCCTACTGAATATCGCTTCATCTTGGCTGTTTGACGACACTAATTCACTATCGTCCACTAATCCCTGGGACATATTTGTCACTATGTCTACCATCACGGGATTCTGAATCGAATTCACTATCACAGAACACGTGATACACAACCAGAACACTAGAGTTCCAAACACTTTAAACTCTTTTATGAAGCACGTGATAATGTGGTTTGGGTATCTATAGTACACTATACCCACAGAACTTGCCAAATACAGCAACACAATAATCCATCTTAGAATGAATCCCTCATATTGATGTTCCGACTTGCGTTGATTCGCTGTCCGTGAACTCGACGCACAAATATCACAATTTACTGTAGTCCCTAGTCCAACACTCGGAGTAGAGGTCACTGATGATATTTCAACATCCGAATCACGGAATGTCCGAGGTGAATAATAAAGCACATCAGCACTCATCACTTCACTCTGGTCGAAATTATAATTGAAATTCCGACGCACAGGCGGAAAAGTGAGCCCTCGCTGAAATGGTCTCCTCGATGTTTCCGAAATATCCATTATCACAAATAGTCACAGATATAAAATCCAAAAAGTTCAGTATAGTAACATTTCCACTGCCGTAATCATGGTAACTTCCATCCCACCGCTGCCACCATTTGTAGCGTTTCTCCAAAATGTGATAGCACTTAGGCTATATGACGATCGTGAGACGCTATTGTATATCGTAAGTCCGTGATGGAAGGTGACTACGGCAGGGAAAACTAGAAAACGTCACTTTAAAATTCACATAATTTATTCACATATACATCACATCGTTATATACGTTCACATAAATCCATAGGAACACACACTGGCATCACTGTTTCACTTAAAGTTCATGTTCACTGCTAGGTGATTATCCATAAATTGCGAAGTTTTCAGTACAATCCCACAAATGCAAGTAATATATCCCATGTCACCACTTTAAAGGAATGATAAGTGTAATCCGTATGTATATTCACATCACTGATACATGTAGGAAATATCCCGTACAGTACATCCCAAGTATCCTGATACGAGGGGGGCCGAAATACTACACATCAAAAAAACCCGAATCCATATCTCGGCGTATGAGGTTTTATTTTAATTACGATTGAAAACAAATGGTGAAGAACTGAAACCAAACAGAAAGAAGAATTACTCTTTCTAGATAGACAGAACACATAACTAGAAACAACACATATGCTATAATGCAATTAATGTTACTCGAAACGATCTATGACCTTAATTTGACTTGATTTTACTTTAATATGTCGACTGTACATTTCCTATTCATAGTAAATATGAGTGATCGAATAAACATAACATACAATTGAGGAATGAAAATACATTTAGTCTAAACGATTATTAAACTATGTTTAAACTCAACATTTTTGGACCACCCAAACTAATGGTGCACGAGGCCTCCAATGGCGTATCTTGCGGAAGAAAAGAGCGAACCAAAAGGGGGAAATTAACTCTAATGTAACTATAAAGTTTTTAAGCAGGCGGCGATGTACCGAATCTATGACACATAATATAATACGAAAAATAATTGTATAATGTAACTATTTGTTTACAGAACACTCCCCGTCTGGTATTGAATATGGGGGAAATACCACTATACAACTAATAAGCTTTCAAGTATACTTCAGTTCGTAGTGGTCACTTTTTAACCTACAGGGCAATCAAACTAGTTCATTAATATCACTTGAAATGTCCATGAAATTTAGTCTCCGAATTTCCCATGATTGGCACAACACAAATTACTGATTCTCTTTTTCTAAGAGTACGATAAGTTCCGTGATGGGTCCTGACATATAGTTTTTGATTTTTTGTTCATCATTGCGATATAACTGAACTGTGGGACGGTGCGCACATGACCGTACGTCACATGGGAAAAGTCTCCTTCTACCACAATTTCCCATGGGCCAGTTGTTCCTATGGGATGTCCTTTTCTATAACTAGCACAATATCTCCAGGGGTTGCATATCACGTCTGCGAACAGTCCATTTGCGACGTTAGGTTGGAGAGACTGAAGGAACTCGAGACGCCAACGCTTCAGGGGGGGGAAAACGTTGGCTAACGCTTGAACTCGACCGCCAATGAGCTCTGTACATGTCTTTACTGTTTGTGTCGGTGATGGTACTCTCCTGTTTCAGCTGGTTTCTGTGTAAGTAACATGCTGGGGTACTCAGAACTGTTGGATTATCCGGGTCCAATAGAAGACAGGAAGTAAAGGGTCGGCGTTTACCATTGCAGTGACTTCGCCATATATGTAGAGTATGTAATCACAATCATGACGTTAGGTCCCTTGTCGTAGTATGGAAAAGAATAGTCGAGTCTAAGATCCGTCGAAACAGAAAAACACCTAATTCATCCGCTCCAACACTCCGCCCATTATGGGAAGGAATGTGGAGGGTTAATAGATCCATACTGTTTCCACTTCTAAACAAAAACTCCTTCAATGGACCATCCTCTACATTTACAGCGTCGATTCTTCATCAAGTCGGTAGCGCCCACAAAATTGGTTGCCTCGATCTGACCTGAATTCCGTCACTTTTCCCTCTGATGGCGTATGAACCTACGAGTCGCGTTGATGAATGCTGAGGTGCTAAGTTCTTTTCAACGACTTCAATGTGAATTGGCTCTAGTCGGTCAAGCATGTATTATAGCACGGCCCATCGTTTTACTGTTGGCAACACCACCTCTGTGTCCGACGTTGCGACAACATTCCACGGGCCGGAAAACGTCTCGACGCCCACAGAGGAGAATGGCGGGGGGGCGGTCCTGGTACGACACGATCTTTTTGGCAGATCTGACATTATCATGGTTCCCTTCCTTGCCTCGAAACTTCCTTCACGTGACGGCACTTATGAATGATAGACGATATATAAGGCGCTTTGCCACCAACAATCCAAAAGCCAGCCGACCTGATAGATCCCTCGGTGAGATGGCGACCCTGAATGATGTTTCATCTGTTCATGGATAGTGTCTCACAATGAGAGTGGATATATGATGAGCGCTTGGGGAATGATGATCGGATTAGTTTTCTCGTTGGTGTCTATCTTTGCGTGTTTCAAACGTCCTCCCACGCGCAGAGGGAGACCAAGCTGGTCCAGAAACGGGTTCAAAGCAGATATAGGACTATCTCTTAGGACATGGCATTGCCAGATGACAAACCATTCGATTTCCGTCGGAAAGGATTGTCTCTCGCCTGCTGAACAAGTTGTAGAATGAAAGTTTGTGCACGCGAGAAGGATCGTCGAGGCAACTCGGGAGTGAAGGGTAAATTCCCTCCACCAATTCGCCTTGATAATTTAATCAAAGTTTCCCATAGCCGTAACCAACCTGATGCCAAATGGGAAAACTTTTCACAGCGCTCTTAAGAATTGTCTCACCTGATACTTTTGCCTTGGTGAGGAGACATGGATACCTCTGGCCGAACTTCCTTATCGTCATGCCGATACCTCTGGAACAAGGTCATCGGAGAACTTACTCTGTTCCTTCGATGAAGAGAAACATGGGACCGTGGAGCCACTTGCTTTCCAACAAGTCCCTTTGCGTGAATAGGTCTAGTTCCTTGGTCAGCGGGGTTATGTTGATGTTGATACAAAGTTCCACTGTTCAGGAGTTGAGCTCTTGCGGATCCTCGATACGCAATTACACACGTAGTTATAGAAACGGCGGGTCTGGTTATACACGTATCCTAAAAAAACCACTTTAGCTATCTGTGTAAGAGAGCGAAAGATGCTTAACGGCCAGATGCAGATTGAGTTGCTCAGATATAGTTTCCGCGATTTCTATCGCAAGAACAGCAAGCACACAGCTCAAGTCCGTGGTATCGGGTCGTGGTATGAAGAGGCGCAACCTTGGTCTTACCCAAGATGAACCCTAGCTCTTGAGTTCCATCTTCACACGCTGTGTTCAACAAAGTAACCGACAGAGGCTATAGCTTTCTCTGAAGCGTCTGTGGGGAAAACATGGACACTGATGTTCTCGCACTCTTTGAAGGATGATGAAGTATACTGACGTGGAATTCTGAGGTCCTGAAGATCATGTAATGAATCTCTCCATCGTTCCCACTCATTATAGAACTTTGAAGGAAGAGTTCTCATCCCAGTCGAACATACCCGTAGTCATTAGAGCGCAGCAGTATTTTACCCTCCGATATGCAAACAGGTGCGATAAAGCCTAGTGGATCAAACAAACTATTAGTCACTGAAAAGAACACCGCGACGAGTGTACGGTTTGTCATCCTGGAGATATATGCGAAACAGAAATGAGTCCGATTTTCAGGGAGATCCCAACTGAGTCCGAGACTGTGCTGGACAGGTAAGCTGTCCTGTACCTATCTCCAGATCCTTTAAGTCATTTTGCGAGGTTCTTCTTGGGGGAATGATGTTTTAACACTTGTGTTTGCTGTTTTTGAAGCTACTTTGTGAAGCCTTATGCCAGCTGTAGCGAGAGCTTGTTGCGTAACGTTTCATGAGGGTCAATAGCTTCTGGTTGCAGATGGCAGCGACATAAGCCCCGTCATCAACAGTAAAAGAAAAAATATAAAAAGTCTTGCTCAACGAACTCCTTCAGTATCATAGCCAAAGTTGTCAGCGTTTTTCACATGCAGTTCTCCGAAGGCCAGTACGTAGCAACCGCGAGGGAAGGAGGGGGTTATTGCCGAATACATGCACACACATGCGGTATTCAACCATGTCCTTGGACATGTCATTATCTTGATACCATAAGAACCCTCAAGAAATTTCGGATGATCCTCACAGACAAAAGTAGTTGGTAAAACATTTGCTGGACGTCGGCTGTTACCTTTGCGACCTGCATTCTCTGCGGAAGCGCAACAAGATCCCTGGTAAAATTGTTGGTCACTGTCTGGACCGGGACATCAAGACATTGTTGAGCGACAGCCCGTCATGTTTAGCCGAATGAATCAATAAGAGCCTCCGCGGATTTGGTCTCTCTTTTTCGGATGGAAAAAAAAAATTAAATACACTCCGAAGATTGGGCAAGTACCAACATTCTTGACCGTCATGAAGCGGTGGAGCTAGTTCGGCGTGTTTTTGCTCAAACAGTTTTTCTGCATGAAGGTTATGAAAATGTGCACTCTCTTGATGGGATCCTTACGCAAGTGTATTGTCGGAGGGCGGAGTATATGAGCGCGCTTTTACTGCTTGGGACTTGTTGTTTGGCAAACGCGGTCGATGTGGTTTAAATTGGTAGTGGAGCTGTCCCATTCGCCCATGTAAGTCTTTAGTAAAGTCTCTATCCATAATTTTCAGGAACTCCTGGTCCTCACGCCGGAGAAACCCAGTTTTTCGGTCATCTCTGGTTCTTTGGAAGATTGAGTGTTCACAACTCGTCTCGTGCGCAGTGGTATCTTGATGGTGCACGTTCCTCACTCGGAGATTGTAGGGACAAGGTTTGCAAAAAGCGATATGGTCCGGTCCTTGAATGAGATAAGTCTTTTATTGACATTGACTGCCTTGTCGGGACGATGCATAGTACTTCTAAACACGTTTTTCTCCAATTATTGTCCATCCTAGATGGAGTTTTTGCGCGTAAGGTGAACCGGAAAAAGATAGGAAGGACCAATACGTTGATCTTTGTACGTGATGTACCTCAGGGATTTCACGGCCTTAGAAGCATGACAATTTCTACACTAGGGTCGAGATCAGGAATGTATTGTGCGAGGTCAGAAAAGATGTGGGTAACTCCAAAGCAAACATCCGGAGAGTTGGAATTTCCTCTCGATTCGTTTTCGGAATATTGTCACATTCAAGGTAAGCATAGGTTAGGTCCGCATTAAATGAACCATCAAGTGCTGAGACAGTAAAGTCACATGCTTTCCTCCCTGTAGCTGAAGCAAGTCCAGAGCATGTCGATAGCGAGTAGTTTTACAGTTTCGTACTTTTTTATCAAAAAGTTGGGAAAAAACGCAGGGCGTACAAGAGATCTATTACTTTGTTCATCTAACAACGCGTACATCTTTTACTCGGAGAATTCGCGGTGTTGGCTCTTGGTGTAGTGTGAAACATTTACCATGAGGATTTTGGCACGCACGATTTACTTCGGCCAACTGGCATTGTTTAATACGCGTACAATTTTGCAGCCCCTCTCCTCGTAACTTTTCTCATTATGTGGTATGGTGGTGAACCTGTTTTTATACTGGTTCTTTTGTTCACGACTTTTCTCCCCGCCGTCGAAAATGTAGAGCTCCCGGATGTTCAGTGGCTTTGACATTCATTGCATGTTTTGTTTTGTTCTTCGAAACAGTTTTTGTACACATGATCAGTGCTGTCACAACATTTGAAACAGTACCTCTTTTCTTTAAGGTATTTTTTCTCCTAACTCCAATAGGTTTTGATCGAAATTGACGACAGGAGTTTAACGAATGGACCTGTGTGATGCAACGGACAAAGCGATGAATTGTGAACTGTCGATAGACTCCATGTTTCCTGTAGGTGAGATTTCAGTTTTTGCAAAGTAGTGACATGACGATGACGGATGCCGACTGGTTTCCACGCGTTTCTTTGCTGGGGGCACGACTAACAGGATTTCTGTCCTGTTTTCTGAATACTGCTGTCATTTCGCAGTGTCGTTGTCATAGACAAATCCTGGATCATTTCTTTATCTGACTCATCTCGCGCACGAATTCTGTTGAAGCAGATGATCGATAAGGGGTGGGGAAAACAAACATCAAATTGTTTACGTAGATACCCGAACAGCATGAGATTGTCCCATTTTTCCTGAATGTTGTGCGGCAGCAAAACTTAGAGACTATAGGGATTTATCCCAGCAGTGGTGTTTTTTAAAGTATGAGAGAGAAGTTCTCGTATGTCGGCTGTTTTTTCCATGGCTGATTCAATTTCCTAGAAAGAATGTCAGCAAGTTCTTATAATCGCGTTGAACTCCTTGTTCGTGATCTTGTGGGAAAAATTGTTTTAGTTTTGTTTTGAGTGCGCTCTCGACCATTTGGGGGCTTCGAGTCACCTTTCATTAAGACGGTCCCTTAGTCGTGAAAGACCTTTAATCTGGGTTTGACGTACTTGCTGCACGGATGCTTGTCGCGTGTTTCACCGATGTTCAGGTCCTAACCACACGTATTAAAACAAGTCAAGTTCTTCAGGTGGCGAGACATTGAGTTCGTCCATGATGTTACAAATCCCAAGTTCTCCAGGCAGCATAATTTTCGGGTGGTGAATCGTTCGTCCGAACTTGTGTAGTCGCGAGAATATTAGATCTTTTTTTAATAGAAATTGCGGGGTAAAGTTCAGACGCGACAGTGCTCGATCCTTCATGACTTGTTGTCTCTGATTCATTATGCGACACATTTTCCATACGATCCTTCGGTTGTCATTTCTTCAGTCGCGCGCCAGTTAAACACATTTCCAATGTTGGGGCTCATTCCTCGCTTCGTAACGCGGACATAATTCTCAAAGCTGCGGGATTCTTCTCTTGCTTCTAGCGTGACTTGTATTTGACATACTATTTTTTCTAAGTGTTCGGTCCGCGTTAGTGTCGTCTCGCGATATCCATTTTTCAATGTTTGTTGAAGCGTATTAACATATTTCGTTCTGTATCGCACACAGTAGCGAATAACAGGAACATTGAGATGTGGCAGGAACTCTGTATACTTTCTCACCCTGCAACAGCATCTTGATTGTTCTCACAGTGCATCAGCTTCCGCTCTCTCTCACTGCTTCCGCTATCGAGCCCAGTCTTTTTGCGCGTTCTTGTGTAACAACATACATATCCCGCATTTAGCAGATTCTTTCGGTTTGATTGACGTTCCTATATTATTGCTAAGCTTCATAATTTATCTCCCTCTCTGCTCTATAAATCCTTGATGTTTTACGGTAACTCAGCATTCCTTTTGTACATATGCGACGCGAAACCTTTGCTGCGTGTCTGCCCTTAGCTCTCCTTCTAGCGGGCATCAGAGCTTGAGTTTGATTGTGGTGAGTTTGCGATCGGAGAGTAGTGTCGTGAATTTGTGCGTGACCAGATATGCATCGGAAAGTAGTAGTTCCGCGTTGACTCGATTGGAAAGAGTCTCATATTTCTGCGCGGTAAATTATTTTTACATCCTATCTGTTTATTATGGTACGTCTGTGTTTCTTATGGATGGTCTGAATCATTTGAAATTTGTTCTTGCGCGTTGATGTGCTTTCTTCAGCTTTGTCTTTCTGCTGAGTTGTTTGGTTCCCTTGTCAGGACATCAAATTTCATCTGAATAATCTTGCAATACCTCTACGCTTATTCTATTGTCAGAGAAAGGAAAGGTCTTAATGTTTTTTATGATTTGTCTAACGTTAGTCAGACACTGAGACCACATAATCAGAGGTCCGATCTAAGGGATCTGGCCACGTTTCCCCAAGACAGAGTGAGATCAATTGTATCTCTTTGAATTTGGTTAAGTGTGTTGTTTTATATTGTTCTTTGGGCTCATTCTCAGGTCTAAGGTCCGTTGTTCCTTCGTCCTTTGTTCAGAAGAAAGTTTTCCTGAGGTACAGATGATTTGATCGACATCATTTGTAACGAATGTCTCTAGTTATAAATGTACACAAATTAGAGAGTTGGTTGTATAATGGTAATATGTATGGAAAGTTCTTCTAATAGTAGTAGTTTGTCTAAATGGTCTATGTGTGGTACGTGTGACAACTTGATTTTGAGTTCGATATTTGGCTTGATCGAAAACAGTTCTCATTGGTCTCTGAGAATTTGTACAGTGTATGTTTGTTACTAATGTTGTCCTATGGCCTCCAGCCTGCCATTTGAAACATCGATTCTACAGAGTGTTCCAAAGTTTCTTCACCTTTACCTGATACGTGGGAGGACGAATTTACTACCACATAAATAAAAAAGTACCCGAATCCATATCTCGGCGTTCTATTGAGGGTTTTTTTTAATTACGATTGAAAACATAGTGAAGAACTGAAAGACCTCTAAAGACAGAAAGGAAGGGAATTACGTTCTTTTCTGATTGTCAGGAATCACTTAACAAGTTGAATACACCTTTGCTATAATGTATTATATGTGAATCACGGATGACGATTTATGACCCCTCCCCATTATTGGACGATGATTAATTTAAATATGTCGACTGTATAGATTTCCTATCTAATAGTAAATATGCACGTGAGCGTTAACAGATCATACAATAGGAAGGAAATTAACAATGTCAGTCTAAACGTTTATAAGAACTCTTGTTAAAATTACATTTTTGGATCCACCCAAAACATAATTCATGGTGCGAGGGCCCTCCAAATGGCCGTATCTTGCGGAAAAATGAGCTAGAACCAAAAGGGGGGGAAGGAAATACTTGCTAATGCTAAACTTATAAAACATTTATTAAGCTGGGCAATGGTACTGAATCTTGATGACACATTACAATATAATAAGAAATAATGCATAATGTAACTTTTTGTTACAGAACATCAGTGTACAATCGTGTCACTTAAGTTGTCAGCAACGACGTTCATCTCTGTATATATCTGTGAATGTAAGAAATATGCGCTGTTATAATTCTACCGTCGTCGCTGGAGGGCGTTCCTCCGGTCTGTCTTAGGTAGCGCTGTCGGTGGCATTGGGGAGTGCTCGCCAAGTAGAGAAAATGGCCGGACGATAGTGTGTTTACATGTTTGTGCTGTATGCGAGATCATGTTGACACATTTTTTCAATTGCGATTAACTAGACCACAGATATTGTAGTGGATAACTTAATAACCATACTATTTTTGCATCTACTCGGGTGATTTCCATTCTATCGATGAGATGTGTTGATTGAAGCCAAGGATGCACGATTCTTTCAAGCTAAGCCACATAAGTCATGGGAGTAGGGGCGACTGGTTTTTTGGTTTACATTTTCGCTGTCAAAATAAGGAGCATGCGGTGGTTTAATGTATTTTACAATTGCAGAATTAGACGATTTAAGAGTTGCATTAACATTGAAATGTGCTATCATAAACAAAATTGTAAACAAATGATATTCAATCACAATTAAGCTTTGATGTACATCAATAGGATCGGACATCAGGCTACGCCTATTTAAGTCCTCTCCAGATCTTATTTTAAAGTATAAACATGAATTCATTCTGCAATTAATTTATACATATATTTAAATATACAAATAAATTGAATTAATTACAGTATAGTGATAATAATATTAATAAGTACTGATTAAAGGGGGATAACTCCAATTTTATTTTTGATAGAAAATGTTTCAGAACAAGTTTAGTTATTTGGATTTCATATTCCTAGTGATTGTAGTTTTTGGATAGGGATAAGAATCATGCTCATTTATTTACAGACTAACATACATACACACCTTGAGATATTAGGCCAAAAAGTCCCCGTGCTTATGCACAATGACCCATCCCTTTGGAATATATGTATGAAAGTCTGACAACAAATGAGCATTTTGTCTTCAGTTGAATATGAAAAAAATTGGTATGAGATTGAATGCAATTTTTTAATCAATTGGAGTTAACCAAAATTTATGGTTCTAATATGTACAGTTTGATTATTCAATTAGATAATTATTATAGTATAAAAGTTTCTCAATATTCGATAAGCAGTATTCAGTATCCATCCAGCCAGGATAGTTAGAGTAAATTAAAAAAAATATTAACATATACAATAGTTTAGATGTTTAATTGCACTGCTAGATAGTATTTTGACTATCAAGTAATTAGATATGGGTACTTGTTACTTGTTTTTGTTTGCTTATATATGCTGCAGGCTTATCGGATTCATGTATATAAAAAATATGTGTTATCAGTAATCAAATACATTTTCAGTTATGGCATTTATATTCAATTCACGCATTGATCAAAAAATATCATTTGTTAATTTTTGCATTATTGCAAATTTTAACTTCCATTTAATAGTGTTTTCATTGTTTAAATTGATTGCATGATCTATCGTGTGTAAACCTAAAGTTATTTATTGCCTAGTTAAGAACTGCTGCTATGTGTCATTCGTAAGTGAATGTTTCATTGGGTTATAATTAACAGGAAACAGGCTGGAGATTATGTGCTAGAGAAATAATCATGATAAAGTGTGTCATAGTTTAAATTACTTGCTTGGTTTGTAGCTGGCAAGAATAATGTTATATGTTTCGGTCGCCATGTTATTGTAAAAATATTAGAAATTTGTCTGTAGTAGGAATTTCATTATCAATTTTGATACTTTTTTTTAAAATTTGTTGTCTAATGTATTATTTACAATTTGAGTTCTATATCCTGGTTTGATTAAATACTATTTGCATTGAGGGAATATAGCTGTTGTGGTGCTTATTATCGTTCTTACCAGTTCGTGGAGGGGGGGATAGTAATAAATTTTTGTTAAACAGGCGATTCATTCCTCTATTGTTGTAAGGAGTGTATTATTTTTTTTCTTTTAATTAATGGTTCAATCAAGAATTTGTTGGTATAGTATATCTTGTAATTGGGGATTCTTTATTTACAGATTTGATTAAACATTCTATATTCTGATTTTAATGATCGGTTTTCGTTTGAATGCAAGTGAAATCAAGTCAAACTTTCAGCAATAATTGTCTTATTTTGTGATCGTTCCATCTTCTCGCAGGGCCAGTTATAATTCGTATTGCTTCTATCTTGTACAGAGTCTAATATGTCTCTCTGATCTTTGGTTGTACAATTATCCCAAATTGATATCATTCACCTATTCTTAAAAACAGGTATTCATTATGGATTGTATAATATTTTTTAAACAATGGCTCTTTCTATGTTAACATTATGTTTTATGTATATCTTCAAAATATTTAGTTTTTCTGAGAGGCCCCTGTGTTATATAATATTATGTATAGTGTTTGGCTCCATTTTCCAATCTAATATCTATAAAGTTACCCCAACCAATGTTTATCTCTGAATTAGACACAGTCCAGAGTTCTACCAATATTTCTGCCAAATAGAATATAACAAAATTAACCAGTATAGTTGTAATACTGTCTTGTTTTCTTGAGTAAAGTGACAAGTTTCTGGTTTTGAAGGATTAAATATGAATTGTCCACTTCTATTGCCCATTTATTGATATCTACATTGTATCATTGTGTAGTTTCTTCATGACACTATATGTTATTCCTTGGCGTACTTCAGTTATTTATTTCATTAAAAGTGAAGCTATCGCGATACAGCTAAGTGATTTTATTGTTTTACTATTTACACTATTACCTGTTTTTGTCTTTTATTATATTATTATAGATTAGATATGGTCCCTTGCAAGACTGTAACCTTGGTGGTACACCGTCATTGAACTTTTTAAATGAAGATAGGAAAACCGCTTCTGTGAGATATCTTTGTGTTTTCGATCAGATAAGATTAATTCGTAACCGACTCTAAACCCTGTACCTTGTATTACACATATAATGACAGCTTATTTGGAATTATAATCCTTTCAATGCACAGGGACTCAGTCGCTAGATGCTTTGCTAATTATCGCAGAATATAAAGTTTATTTCTATTGTTTTTTATCGCCTAAATTATGCACTATTCGTATTTTAAAGATTCTAGTAACTGCGTTATCTGTAAGTCTTTAGGCAAAAAATACTGTGATGGTTGCGTTTGTTATGGAAATATCATCACTCTTTCCTTACTAGTGAAACATTTATTTTATATATTTTATTTTTCTGTTATTGGACTAAAGAATGGGCGTTATACAGGATTGTGGTCTTAATTTGTAGCTAGTTAATAGCATAGCACTTTGCCTTATATAACATTGCATTGTTAGTAGCTGTTTTCCAAGATTTTGGAATAACTCCTGTTTTCTAATGTTTTTTTTACACAGTAGAGTAAGAGGGTGTAATAAGAGACAGGAGTTAGGTGTTTAAATATATTTTTTCGGTATCATGTTGGTCTGGGACCAGGAGGTTTTTTTTCATTAAGTAAATCAAGTTGATCTTTAAATATCCTGTTCTAAAATAACAAATATTATCTAATCTAATGGGCGAAGGTATTTTCCAAAGGTGGTAATGGAATCTAAATTAGCAGATGAAGTAGATACTGAAACTGAAATAGTTATTAAGACAATCAGCTCTTATCCACTAAGGGTGATGTATATAGTTAATTATTTTTCAAATAATGGAGGCAAAATGAATGTGATATATTACTAAAGTTCCATATCCGATTTAGGCAGATAAATTTGCTTTTGTCTTCACCATTTCATTTAAAGGAATTGACTGATCCTGAATGGGATTTTTTTTAGTTTATCGAAATGGTTTATATTTTTACAGTTTCGAATTACAATTATGACTTCATTTCTACTTTTGGCCTTAAGTTTTTGCCCAGTCTGTCTGTAAGTTTAGTATTTCTGGCTCTTTGTATGTAATCTGTTTCTTTTTCTAATTTGTTGGTCTTATCATTATTGGTCATCCAATCGGTTTATCATTTGGGACGTACAGTAATAGTTTTTAGATGGAATAAATAGATCAATCTTGTTCATTTATAGTATCAGTTAAAAGCTTATTGAATTCATTAGAGTTCAAGGTTTTGTGGTAATTAAACATGCCCCAGTTTAAACATTATTGTATATTTGAAATTCATCTGTATTGAAATTTGCATAGATCGTCAGAGAAAGATAGTTTTCTTATAAGATTTTTGTTTGAATATCAGAAGTAGTAGAACAAGGTAAATATGGATAACTGAGTTGATCACTGCATATTGAAGTGTACTCACTAAGGTATTTTTCTAATTTGATTAATGTTTATTTGTTAATATTGTCATAGCAATAGCAGTGGAAGTAGAATCAGTTACTCATTGTACGGTCATTGATTTATATGGCGAGGTTAAATTTTGTTAATTAGTCTTGCTCTAAATAGTGGTTGTTCGGAATATTTTAAACATGATTACATTATATATCACCAGTTATATAATAATATCAAGTACGGTATTTTTTTGTTATAAACTATCAGCTAAGAACTGTATCAAGCTTATTTTCCAATATTCATCATTTGATTCCGGTCTATAAATACCTCCATAATATATATTGTTTTTATTATTGATAAAAATATCCAACCCGATGAGCTCCAGATCCTCATTGTTCCAAGTCTTCTCTTTACTTTTCCAGTGTTTACTCAGTTATTTGTTACAATATATAATTATTCCACCTCCTAGCCCAGTCTTTCTATCTAGCCTTACCGAATATTATCTGAAAATGAATTTAGTTTATATCAGAGGGTGGGGATATTTGGATGTGAGATGAGTTTCAGTCAAAGATGGATTTATATCTTTATCATTAAGTTCTGCTTACAGTAAATATCAATTTTATTCTGAGTGACCTTTACAATTTAAATGAGTAGATTTCAAGGTATTACCAATGTGTCCTGGATTTAAACTCTACATCATTACATAAATAAAGTAATAGCTGTTTAGTATATTTCATGTAAATACAATTATCTGAGTTATAGTTATACTTGAAAAAGTATGTTTGTTTTAAAAAATATATTGGGTGGAATATATGGTAATATGTTAATAAACAACATCGATTCAACTCTACTATTAAATCAATTATATATGTACCCTCAAAGATAAGATGTGTCCTGTAGTGAATAGTTATCATATTAGCATACTTAACCATAGTCAGCAGATGATTTAGGAAATCTACAGGACACATCTGTATTTATGCAGCAACAATACTTCAGTTTGGTAAAACACTGTTTTTGGCTGGATGGATATTGATTTAGATCGTGAGTGATAAGATTTCGTATTTGCAGAACGAAAAGTAAACATACCTTAAGATTAAAATACCGTTTCCAATGTTCTTTATCCATATAACAGATTCGGAAGTGGAAAAAACACACATGATCAACACAAGGGATACAAAGCGTCTAATTAACCAAGACTCAGTTTGCCTTTCTTTAGGAATATCAATCATTTATTCCAAAAGCTAAAAACACATACCTTAAATTGAATAGAGGTGAAAAGAAAAGAAGAAAAAATATTAATTTATTTTTAACTTAAAAAGACTGCGAAAAAATGAGAGGTTTGTCATATTAGAACATGTCAGACTTAATTGAATTTAGTTTGTGACAGATGTGTGGGTTTGGTTTATTTGTATTAGCCGCTAAAAAAAAAACGATTTCATAACAAAAACAACGTGAAGTTAGAAGCTCACACATGTACACATGCATGTCCTGTATATGTGCAGTGTACGAGAGATCATCGAATATATCGTATGTTTACATTATCGTATGATATATAAAACTTCTAAAAAAATATAAGGTTATAAGCATGAGATTCCTGACATATTTAAAGATTCAAATTTCAATAGTGGAAGTTCAAGGTATATTTTAATTTACTGACTTTATAATTATTATATATCATTATATGTGTACACGTTTCCACAGTTGTTAAGAACTAATATACATGTATAAGTAAGGTTTTTAACATATTACATGTACATGAAGCAAATTACAGATTATTTTAGACATGATATAACAGATATAAGTATCCGAGTGTAATCAGTAACCAGAACTACAAGTAGTGTATAGACTACACTAGTACTGAGGTAACATAATATGTGAATATAAAGTTTCATCAGTAACTTGTCACAGACAACTCTTTGAAGTTTCCATCACACATATATCTGACATGTAGTCGCATAGTATTGACTTTGGTTTATAGGCATTATAATTTTTTAAAATATCCTACATGTTCCAGTACATACATTTGTTTATGCATGTGAATGAATAGTTATGAGAATTGAAAGGATTGTCAGGTGCTATCAGATGCATACCTATATAGGACTACATATATATAAATAATATATCCGCATAGCTATATAGCTACTAGTATATAGATAACTGATAAGTCTATGGCATTCTATATTTTCAATATATAGAGTCAAAATATAAAATAGTAATAAATAAACATGTCAATATATAGTGTTTTTTTTAAAATAGTAATACTTAGATCTATCATATGAATCGGCCGATAGTTATGTAATCTCTGCATTTCATACTGTACCAAATAAAAAATAAAAATTATCTACATGTATGTATTTGCTGGACCTTCATGCGTATGAGATAGCATTCAGCAATGAAGTATATATTTAAAGAATACCCATCAGGATTTAGAGTGTTACCATTAAGACAATGATTTTATGAACAGATATCATTGTTCATAAGTACATGTACAGTTCATATATATATTGTCAATTAAGAAGAACAATATAGGAATGTATTTTCAGCATTTGTAATCTAAATGCATATATATTAATAAATATTTTTATCATGACACATAATGGTCATTACTTGAGTATTCTAATATGCATGTGTATGGAGATTTATATCCCTATACTTGCATGAGCATACAAAGAGCATGAGTTATTTCAGAAGTTGAGTAAATGACATAATGTTCATTTATATTTGCATAAATATATATACAAACTATGGGTATTTTGTTAATTCAATATAGATACAATAGTCATCATTTTACCATTATACACTTATCTTTCTGATATTTAGTTGAAGGCCTAGTATCCTGATTATGCTACAATAGTATCTGGATATTTTCCTATACAATCATATATCAGGGTGTCAAGCACCAGGCATAGGGCATGTGGCATGAAAAAAACAAAAACTTGTAGGCCTATATGTGTATATATTTTTACAACGTGGCATAGGTGTTCAAGTATGTATACATAACATTACATTCAACATTCAAGTCAACATTCAAGTATATATGTATAAGGTACACAGGTTTAAAGTTTTTATATCCAGAAGTTAGTGAAGCGTGAACTTATAAACAATGTTTGAACTTATAAACAATGTTATTTACAGTGAGCTTCCGAATCACAGAAATTGAGTGACTAGCGTGCATTAGATGTACGTTGAGTACCACGACCTACAGCTAATGTCCTTGGACCGGGGGGTTTCTTGGGAGGGGGGGGGTCGGGGTATGATGATAGTTCCTCGAGCCTGGTTACCTGATGTTTCTCACCATTTGAATTCCTGATAACTATTCTTCCGTCTTGAGTCCAAGCACCTGATACGTGACCTTGGTTTTTCAGAAACCGGGCCTTGTTGAATACAGCCGATCTGGCCTTGGTAAGCGCTTCGTTGATGTAGATTTTATGCTTAGGAGGTGATGTGGATTCAGATGGCTGATCCGACTGGGCCGAGAATAGAGAGAATCTGGCACTGTATACATTTGCTCGGGTTCTGTACGATAGGAATCGAACTATGATATCTCGTGGATAATTCTTGTTCATTGGTCCAACTCGATGGGACCTACTGATATCTGCTTCCGTAACCATAACACCCAGCGACTCATTACACGTATTTACTACAAGTTGGTCGGTGCTCTCGCCCTCAGTTTCAGGAATTCCCCTGAACTTCAGGCAGTTTCTACGGGAATACTGTTCCATATCTTCAAGTCTGTTTTCTAGCGATTGTATTTGCTGATGCAGGGCTGAGATGCCAAGACTGGCTAGCAAAGTGTCCTTAAATAAAGTGTTGGTCATTAGCTGGGACACAACTTCTCTCACTAATTCTGGGTTACGTAGTTCACTAATCGCCTGGACACCTTTTTTAACTTGCTTAGAAAGTTCTGAGGAGGCCATGATAATGAAAACAGATAGAAACACTTATAATCTTTAGGAGTCGATCACAAACAATGGAAATGAAAATGGCGGGAGTTTCAATGGTCAGTAGATCGAACAATATATATCAGTCAGAACTCATAATGATTTGGCAAACGATTCAGAGAATGTTCCTGGAAAGTTCTACATCATACCTATCTTGGTTAGCGTCATGATGTTCGGTTAGAATCCCTTGTAGATCATATTTTTTTCCAAATATTTGACCAGCGGTCAGAACTCCATGTTTTATCTTGAACCGCGATTTTTGAACTACATACATTATGTACGTACACACAAGTTATGAAATCGAATCCCTTCATCAGCATGTTTGTACGTAAAAAACACATTCTATCATATAACCACACATTACCGCAAGGTTGAGATAAAATTAGAAATCATGCTTTAACTTTCACCTTCAATTTGTGATGTAATGGATGTGTCACTTTACTTCAAAGATATAACGTAATGGAATTGAGTATATGTCCACTATTACACGGAGACAAGAATGCCGCGACGAACTAGAACGCATCACATGTACATATCCAACGCATAGAGAACAGAAAAAAACCGGACTTAATATTCGATGAATACACATGTGATCCAAGTATGTAATATGTAAATGCTAGTTTTTTCTCTTTAAATTTTCATATCTAATCAATCCTAAGGACGCTCCACCGCCGACAGAGTGAAAAACGTTACTCATCATTTGAATAATTACTCGTGTATATATGTGTCTAATTAACACAAAAAATAATATAAAATAATTCATTATGCTTTTCGTGTATGCTCAATCAGTAATTAATTCCATATAGGACCATAGTGCACGGATTTTTTCGGGACGCAACTATTTTAATGTTTTTAAAAAATATATTTGTTAGCGGCGGAGCATCTTTAAAATACAGTTATTGTCGGTAAATTCCCATGCTGTGTTTTGAATTTGAATCAGACATCCATTCTGATACAAGGGAAGCAACCGTTATTCAAATGTCTACAGACCGTGGTCTGTGCATGACACCACGCTATTGCAGAGAAAAATAAGAAATCGGTGACGGATCCACAGTTGTTCTTGGAAGGCTTAGCAAACTCTCACCCTTCGACGAAACTAAAGGCGAGCGTTCAGCTGAAGGCCATATATAAATATATGGGAGATGATTAGACAAAAAATACAAACTAAGAAGAGAAAAGATAATATAATCATTAAGCCGTTTTTTTACGACAGCATGTGCAATTCACACGCTTTCTCTGAAGGTTTTTTTACGGCCATTAATTTGAAGAAAATAAAAACATTAAAAACAAGATGTTTTTTTTTCTATTTGTTTTGGTTTAGTTTCGAAATATATAGCATTAATATTTACCAGTCTCCAAAAACACGCATCACACATCGCATATATGAGAGGTCGTCCTTACATGACCCTACCTGTCAATATCAAACAAAAAGCTAGCTAGTAACATAATGCATAATCTCGGGATGTCAACCCTAAACCTAGCCATTTTCTTAACTTAACTGCCCTGGGACATACATTGTAGTCGACAATCATTTATAATGATATATATGTGCCTAGACTGTTATCAATGAATGCATAAAAATATCTATATGGTATCGACATACTACATATTTATGTATGAATTTCAGCATACGCCTTGTCCCTAAAAAAAATTCTTGATTTTTTTATTTGATTAAATTAAACGTCCTATTTACAAGCAGGGCCATATAGGGACGGCCTCCTATGAAACTGCAGTGGAATTAGTGGTTGTGTGCCATTTCGTATAGCACTATAAAAAGGCTAGTGTTCCAATATACAAGAAAACATCGACATGAATATTACCAGTAATGAGACCCACATGGTAATTAGTTTTTAATTTAATAAAGCTACTCCTGCTTTAAAAGTTTGAAAATATTTATCTTAATATGTAAGTGAAATCAACCATTAATACAGGTCTAAAATTAGCCGGTATGCAGTAGACTATGTTTAGCAGCCTCAAAAAACTTCAATTCGTCAAGAAAACAAAACAAACAAAATACATGTTTTATTATGTTTATTATGTTTATTCAATAAAATTGAATTCATAAATTTTTATATCAACCATGATAGCATTATCGCTCAGACACCGTTCCTATCGCACATCGCACAGACCGCACACCGTGATATGTGCGGTCACACAACTGTATTATTCTGACAACGGGCGAACGAGGGAGACGGAGGTTATTTAGGAATAAAAGAAAATATTCTTGATTCAGTCGCCTTTTACAAAGCAGGTACAAACCTTCCAAGGCATTTTTTTTGCTTCCAATATGGTGATAGTAGCTTGGATTAGCGCAAGAACTTGGCCCCATATCAATTTTGCCTCTAAAACGAAGTGAAAAATATTGACCTCGATTTTTGTCGGATAAAATGATTGATTGGAATAAAATATAACGAATTAATTTTAAAACTTTTCGTCAATATGTACATGTAGCATTCCAAACTAGGAAGGCTTAATCCGAGTACATACGAGTTTATCTTTTCTGTGTACCATTATTGACCTGAGGTTATTTCTCGAGACTTTGGTTATCGTGGAATAAAGTCCGTGTTAAAATATATCCATTAATTTTAATTTCCTTATCAAAGGAGGTCTCGTTTGATCTTGTCATGGGAGGTATAAGACATTTGAAGGAGAAAAGTAAATGTCATTACAAGTAGGTCTTTTTAACGTGCATTGTTAACAATAATGTTGGACGAAAACAAATTTGTTATTAAGTGCAATATTCACTGATAAAGACTCAAGTACCGCTCTTTATGCTTCACTGCAGAACTGGTTATAGAAAACCTACAAGAGACCAGAACGGTCTCACAGCCAAGTGGAAAGACCTGCATACTCCAGACCAATTCAATATTTTGAGATTTCTTGAGTGCAAGTG